>NW_027212837.1:600000-900000 GCF_030788295.1 Drosophila virilis | reverse complement strand
AGGAGTTGGTAGCGCTGTACCCAATGCTATACCAAGAATTGCACTCCCAAAATCCTGCTGCAAGGATTTTTATACCCTGAACCCGTTAAAAATGTGTATAAGGATAAATTGTATTTGTGCAAAATCCAGATGTATGTAACAGGCAGAAGGAAGTATCTACGACCCCATAAAGTATATATATTCTTGATCAGCATCAATAGCCGAGTCGATCTAGCCATGTCCGTCTGTGTCTGTCTGTCCGTCCGTCCGTATGTATGAACGCAAGGCTCTCAGAACCTTAATGAGCTAGAGACTTGAAATTTTAGATGTAGGTGCTCCTTGTTCCTGCGCAGATCGTATTTGTTTCCGATAATCGATAAATTAGTCCGTTTCCCACCAATGGATAAAAATAGTTATCGATGTGCTGTTTTTTGGGCAATTTTGGTAAAAAATAGTCACCAAACTTGTCATATAGCTTCTAAAATAGAAAATATATATGCTTTTGATGTTGGAAGAAGAGGGTTCAGGGTATCCCCTTGTCGGGAGCTCCCGACTAGAACCTCTTGTGTTTAAGTGATATACTTCATTGTCGGTTTACATGTAATTGCTTTTCAATTTGTTCTACAGAACGTTATGCCAAGTGCAGGCGGATGACTATTTATCATAAAAGAATATACTGAAAACTAAGTAGTGTAATTCAAAGTCGAGCCTGAACGCGAGCTATGAATGAAATCGTATTGGTATCCGTTACCACAGTAAACTTAAACTTATTAGGAAGCAGTTCGATAGCCCATATCTCTTATTTGTAACGCAATAATGTGTTGATTTCCATTACCTGCGACAAACCAATTGTTCTGCAATTTTCGGCTTTGAAACGTAGTTTCGCCATTATCGACAGTTTTCGGCAGTAACCATAGCATTTTTGCATTGTAAATATATCTTGACTTTTACTGAAAGAAAAATTGTTATTGTGATTATTTTCAGAAAGTTTTTACCAGGCCTATACTGAAACAAACTACTTAATATCGTTATAAATATCGGACAAATTTGATGTCTTCTACTAGTGTTACCTGTCAAAAAGCTGTCATAACACAATTTAAGTAAGAATTATATATAAAATATTTCAGTCATAAACGTACTTTCATTTGGTTCGATTATTTGCATTCACAAATGCAGTTTGAGTTAGCTAACAACAGTGAGTGAATTGTATAATGGGGTGATACACCTTGCTCTATTCATATCTGAATTCGGACTACTAAATATAACTTTGGTTACAATAAGCAAAACAAGCCTGGGTTGCCGTCGCTTTCCTCAAATGTGTGTTAGCGCCTCGTGAGAGGTGTCGGGTGACTCTCGTGGCTGGCAACATTGTTGCGACACATCCGCCGCGATTAAGACTCTGATCGCCAGCTGATGAAACCAGTAGACTCCAGCTCCCACAGCACTTGCTAACAATAATATTCCGAACAAAATTGCCGATTTGTTTGCGACAGCGACACTGAGGTTAAGTTTCTTATCACTCAGACGATGAATGTAAGGAAGGCTCCGGGTCGTGACTGCTGATGTTTAGTAACGGGGATGCCGCTTCTGCCGGGTACCGATTTTGCACGTTCATTTGATTGAAGTATTGTGTGCCATGTACAGCGGCATGGGACGTGAAGGTGACAAAATTTGTCCCATCTATTATCAACGCAGCGCACTCGTCATAGCTAGGTACTCCGCTGCAATAGTTCATGATGATGATTCCGTTGTCCATTATGTTGACAGGGGCGAGGTGACTCGGCTGCGGTTGACAATGAGCCATGGAGACCTTGCGTGCAATGGATCCTTACGGACTGCTTGCAGAATGTGGCAGTTGCTTTTTGTTAACAAATTGATACATCTAAAATTGCCGTGGAGGTGAAGTACGAAACCATTGAAGGCGACTGAGAAAATGTTTATCTCTCTGTGTTGCTTGCTTACTATAGGGAACTGAATTACGAAAGTTATTACGTTGTTCTCATGTTATACTTTAATATTAGATACTTTCAAAATGTCTGTTATGCGTCCTGTAAATTCGTTAGAGAGAATATTAATGATTTCAAAGTGGTCAATTATTGTTGGATTTATTTCATTTAAATTTTTCTAAAGTTAAAGTAAGCATAATTGTCCTATTTCTGTTATGTTCACCATTTTGTAGCGGGTGCTGGGTCTAAAAAAATTTGGCCTGTGTTCGCCTGCTTTTGAGGATTTGAGAATTTTGTTTACTGTGTCAGTCAGTTGGTTAATCTTTTCTTGCACTATGGAATTAATTTGAAATTTATGTCCAGAGTGCCCGCTACAACCTTAAGGGCTGTTCCTAAGAAGTCAAGACTTCTCACCTTTTAATGCACATCGAGCGCGGACAACATCTCCAGTGTCAACTTCCTTTTAATGTTTCAAATTAATATTTTATAATTTCAAAAATAAAATGTTGCAATATAACAACTTTCAGTAGCAAATCTAGCATATTCCAGCATATTTCACATTACGCTTAGCATTCTCATTGTATTCGGGTGTATTGACAGGTGCTTAAAGTAAGATTTTGATAGTTTCGTATAATCTCGTTGCGCACCTTATTTTAAAGAAGATACTAGGGTTAAGGCACAACTACTCTTTTCAGTTATGGTAAATGGTATTCCCGAGCTTACTTTAGAACGACAACCAGCTGGCGTAAGCCTGATGAATTGTTATTAACGAAGCGTGATAGTGTGCAAACATAACTCGAATGTATAAATTTAGTTTTGCATTCCTAGCTTACCGCAAGTAGCAGAAACACTTCCAGCACATGCGCCGAAACAAGTATAACGGCAAGGAAGACATCGTCTTTGGTTTGACAATAACGTGGTTTTCTGTTATTTATAAAGTGAACTTCATATTAGGTGCTCAAAATCTCTGCATCCGTAGGGTTCATTTCTGGGTAGATGAAAATATGACCTTCTTGAACTCGTTTAATACAATACACTTGAATGCCTTGTTTTGTCTTTTCCCGAGTTGATTATACGGGAAGTAGATTACCGGCTGGTGACGTTGTGATCACTCACATGCATATGACTCCCCAGCTTACGCACGGCTTGAACAGAAATCAAAAGGGTGGTATGTATGATGCTCCCCAGAGACGAGTCCCAGACTAGCTACCGAGACTCTGGTAGCCAGTCTTGAGGTCACGTACTGTGTATTGTAGCCGTCACGTCTGTTATGTTTATGTCATGCCTTGTTAACACTTCCCGCAGTGACGACCAACTAACATCGTAACAGGAGTTGGTAGCGCTGCACCCAATACTATACCAAGAATTGCACTCCCAAAATCCTGCTGCAAAGATTTTTATACCCTGAACCCATTAAAAATGGGTACAAGAGTATATTGTATTTGTGCAAAATCCAAATGTATGTAACGGGCAGAAAGAACTATCTCCGACCCTATAAAGTGTATATATTCTTGATCAACATCAATAGCCGAGTCGATCTAGCCATGTCCGTCCGTCTGTCTGTCTGTCCGTCCGTCCGTATGTATGAACGCAAGGATCTCAAAACCTTTATGAGCTAGACTTGAAATTTTAGATGTAGGTGCTCCTTGTACCTGCGCAGATCGAGTTTGTTTCCGATAATCGATAAATTAGTCCGTTTCCCAGCAATCGATAAAAATCGTTATCGATATGGTATTTTTTGGGCAATTTTGGTAAATAATAAAAGCTAGAGTCACCAAACTTGTCATATAGCTTCTAAAATAGAATATATAGGGAGGGTTCAGGGTATCCCCTAGTCGGGAGCTCCCCACTAGAACCTTTTGTTTTTAAGTGATATACTTTATTGTCGGTTTACATGTAATTGCTTTTAATTTGTTCTACAGATTATTATGCCAAGTGCACGCGGATGACTATTTATCATAAAAGAATACACTCGAAAACTAAGTAGTGTAATTCAAGTCGAGATTGAACGTGAGCTATGAATGAAATCGTATTGGTATCCGTTACCAAATTAAACTTAAACTTATTAGGAAGCAATTCGATGGCCCGTATCTCTTATTTGTAACGCAAGTATGTGTTGCTTACCTGCGACAAACCAAATGTTCTGCAATTTTCGGCTTTGAAAAGTAGTTTCGACATTATCGGCAGCTTTCGGCAGTAACCATAGCATTTTTGCATTGTAAATATATTTTTACTTTTACTGAAAGAAAAATTGTAATTGTGATTATTTTCAGAAAGTTTTTACCAGGCCTATACTGAAACAAACTACTTAATATCGTTATAAATGTCGGACAAATTTGATGTCTTCTACTAGTGTTACCTGTCAAAGACCTGTCATAACACAATTTAAGTAAGAATTATATATAAAATATTTCATTTATAAACGTACTTTCATTTGATTCGATTATTTGCATTCACAAATGCGGTTTGAGTTAGCTAACAACAGTGAGTGAATTGTATAATGGGGTGATACACCTTGCTCTATTCATATCTGAATTCGGACTACTGAAATATAACTTTGGTAACAATAAGCAAAACAAGCCTGGGTTGCCGTCGCTTTCCTCAAATGTGTGTAAGCGCCTCGTGTGAGGTGTCGGGTGACTCTCGTGGCTGGCAATATTGTTGCGACACATCCGCCGCGTTTAAGACTCTGATCGCCAGCTGATGAAACCAGTAGACTCCAGCTCCCACAGCACTTGCTAACAATAATATTCCGAGCAAAATTGCCGATTTGTTTGCGACAGCGACACTGAGGTTAAGTTTCTCGTCACTCAGACGATAAATGTAGGGAAGGCTGAGCACCGGGTCGTGACTGCTGATGTTTAGTAACAGGGGTGCCGCTTCTGCCGGGTACCGATTTTGCACGTTCATTCGATTGAAGTATCGTGTGTCATGTACAGCGGCATGGGACGTGAAGGTGACAGGGTTTGTCCCATCTATTATCATCGCAGCGCACTCGTCACAGTTAGGTATTCCGCTGCGATAGTTTATGATGATGATTTGGTTGTCTATTATGTTGACAGGGGCATGAGCCATGGAGACTTTGCGTGCAATGGATCCTTTCGGACTGCTTGCAGAATTTGGCAGTTGCTTGTGAACAAATTGATACAGTTAAAATTGCCGTGGAGAACGGAACCATTGCTTGCTTATTTTCGGGAACTGAATTATGAAAGTTATTACATTGTTCTTATGTTATACTTTAATATAAGATACTTTCAACATGTCGGTTATGCGTCTTGTAAATTCGCTGGTGGGAATATTCATTAAATCAAAGTGATCAATTATTGTATGGATTTATTTCATTTACATTTTTCTAAGGTTAAAGTAAGAATAACTGTCCCTGTTGCTGTTCTGTTCATCATTCTGTAGCGTGTGCTGGGTTTCAAAAATATGGCCTGTATCAGCCTGCTTATCTCTGGAGGATTTGAGAATTTTGTTTCCTGTGTCGGTCAGTTGGTTAATCTTTTCTTGCACTTTGAAAGAAGAACTTAGAAGTTCACGTCCAGAGTGCCCTCGATAACCTTAAGGGCTGTTCCTAACATGTTAACACTTCTCACATATTGATGGTGCACATCGAGAGCGAACAACATGTTCAGTACATGTCCAGTTTCAACTTCCAGCAATTTCCTCTTATGGGAATGTGGAAATAGTCCCGTTAGTTTCATAGTCTCTTTAGTCATTGTTGGACTCAACCGTCCGTAATTGGTATGTAGTGCATGTGCGTCACCCGTTCTGTCATCATGATCATGATTGAAAGTTTAATAAATGTAATTCTCAAAATTTGAAAACTGGTAATATTAAAGGGTAATGAAAATTTGTTTCCTTTTTTAAAAACGTCGATGGAGGTTGTCCTTGTGGACTACCCTTCCCTCAATGAGATCCGTTGCCTCCAAGTCCGCTTCAACCTTTTTTCGACACTCAAAGACGATAGTTAGTTCCCCCATCTGTGGATTGTCTTTACCAGGATCTCTCACCTACTCCCACCTACTACAAAGACTCTGTTTTGGCGATTTAGGTTAGCCCGGCGTTCTGCTGAATTTGGGCCCCGACTAACTTCGCGGGTACCTTCAGGCGAAGAGAGATACCCGTAGACCTCTCATCAAACACTGAATGGATTGATCTATTACACTCGATAGTGGCCTGCAGGATAAGGTCGACGGTGTTAACCATACCCGTTTGAACCTGCCCATTAGACGTGCTAAAAAGGGGAGTTGCGTTTAGCACGCTTTAGCCATAATTATTTAATAGCTGAGACCTAATGGTCTCCGAATTGAATGTTAGCTCATTGTCGCAATACACCAGCTTCGCCAACGGGGAAATGTTCATTAGCACCAGCAGGGATGGTCGAGACTTCTATTATTCGAGATGCGATAAGCATGACCACCGTAAGCTTTGAGAATTTGTCTACTCAAGTAAGGAAGAATTGTTTGTCTGTGGAAAAAATGTCAATATGTAACACTTCTACGGTTTGTAAGGGGACTGACGTACGGCCGAGTTCCTCTTTTTTCGGTTGTCTATCGTAGTTTGCTCTTGTGCAAATCTTTCAATTCAAGACAACCAGTTAGCCAATTTGTTCATTTTAGGGAAATAGTATTCCGACAAAGGACGTGTTTCACATTCTCCTGGGCCGCCCCATGTGCTTTTTTGTGATAATACTTTCTCTTCTGCCACTGAAAACGCCGGCAACGAAATGTTTGCAATACCAAAACTTCGTAGTATGAAAGGCCCTTTCTAACTCGTGTGGTATATTATTCAAAGCTGGAAGAGTACAGTGGAATGTATATTAGCCACGTTTGGGGTAATGACGGCCTTTATTGTTGTACAATGGCCGTCCCTATTGATGACAAGTATATAAGCTTGAGTTACCGACTGTACCATACAGGGTATATATGATTCGGTTTCACCCGCTAAACCGCCGAAAAACGGCGGCGGCAGCACAGCATTGTGACACTATGTTGCTATGCTGACCTAGCACTTTAACAGGATGTTGGTTGCGACAGTTCTCGTGCAAGACACTTAAACTGTTGCAATGGAAATTTTTCAGGTACATGTTGCTAGCTTTTAAGAAAACCATTCTATACATTTAGCTTTATTGAAGCTCGAACAATAAAGAGATATTCAGTTCAGTTTATTGAATTCTTATTTCATTAACATCAAATCAACATATATGTATAATTAAGTTTTACACGTTAAGTTACCATAAAAAACCATATTTCAATTTATTATTTGCACTAACGGCTACTTTTGTTGAGTACATTCAGATTTGCTTCCCGAATATGAACTGATTTATCTAACTGTTGCGGTCGCTTAGCAAACTTCGCTTTGAGAGAGCTTGAATCAAAATTGAGTGAAGTTTGAGCTGCGTCAGCAATTATGCGTGGGATAGTGCTCTGATGAAAACATTGACAGTGGCGTGATATTTAGGGTGAATTGTTTATGTCTACCAAGGAGGACAGTTTGATCTTGACCAATGTCGATGTTATCACCAGGCTCTTTGTTTACAATATTAGAAATGTTTATACTTATGCTTATGTTTATGTGCTAAGCTATGTTAAAGGGTGGGTGCGACTATGGATATGTCACTCCCCCAACCATTAGAAAATTGCCTGTCCTCAGGTGTTTCAGTTTGGATATAGTGTAACATTTTCTTTTACATTTGGTGTATCTCCTATTATTGTAGGCGTTTCTTCTACTTTGGGTTTTTTATATTTATACCCTGAACCCATAAAAAATGGATATAAGGGTATATTGTATTTGTGCAAAATCCAAATGTATGTAACAGGCAGACGGAAGCATCTACGACCACATAAAGTATATATAATCTTGATCAGCACTAATAGCCGAGTCGATCTAGCCATGTCCGTCTGTCCGTCCGTCCGTCCGTCCGTATGTATGAACGCAAGGATCTCAGAACCTATAAGAGCTAGATGTAGGTGCTCCTAGTTCCCGCGCAGATCAAGTTCATTTCCGATAATCGATATCCACATCCTTTTTTTTTTTTAGCAAATTGGGTAAATAATAAGAGCTAGAGCCACCAAACATGATATGTTGCTTCTAGAATATTATAGATATTTCAAGTATCTTTCATTTCATACCTATCGCCACCTCCCCGCTACCACCCCAGAGCTATAAATCAAGTAAATAACCCAACTTTTATTGCCAACCAATTTAAACCACAATTTAAATGCAATTGACTTTTTCAGAATACACAAATATTCTATGGTACAATAAGATATACTGTAGAAAATTTCATAAAGATCGGTTAAGAAAAACCAAAGTTATATGCAACTGCGCAATTGAATGGGGCAGTAGATTTAAGAATTTCTGTATACATGTACACACACACATTCATGCGCGTCTGCTTCGCATTCTAACAGCATGGTTATTGTATCTTTTTTTTGTAATGTTATTTAAGTTCCTTTTTTTTATCATAAGTACTTAATTGTTGGTGTGGCTGCAGAGTAGAGGCATAGCAGGTGGTGCGGTCTGTCGCGTTCGAGCCCTACCGGGGAAAGTGTTATTTTTTTTGTTTGCTGGTGTGGCTGTTGAGTAGAGTCGACAGCATGTAATGCGTTCAGTTGCGAGTTCGAGCCCTGCCAAGGGAACTTTTTTTTTATTAATTTATTTGGTGTTGGAATAAGCGGGTTCAGGGTATCCCCTAGTCGGGAGCTCCCGACTAGAACATCTTACTTGTTTTTTTTTTGCTGGTGTGGCTGTTGAGTAGAGTTGACAGCAAGGGGACATCTCCGACCCCATAAAGTAAATATATTCTTAATCTGCATCAACAGCTGAGTCGATATAGCCATGTCCGTCTGTCTGTTTTTATGCGAACTAGTCCTTCAGTTTTAAAGCTATCTTAATGAAACTTAGCAGAACTCCACCTTTCTATTGCACGCAGCACATATGTGAAAACCAGCTGGATCGGACCACTATATCATATAGCTGCCATAGGAACGATCGGTCGAAAATTAAGTTTTTGTATGAAAAAACGTTTTGTTTATCAAGATATCTTGACCAAACTCGGCATTTATTAGTTTTACTATGCTCCTCATATATATGCAATATCCTATTAAGATCGGACCACTATATCATATAGCTGCCATAAGAACAATCGGTCGAAAATTGAGTTTTTGTATGAAAAAGCATTTTGTTTTACATGATATCTTCACCAAACTCGGCATTTATTAGTTTTACCAAGCTCCTCATATATGTGCGAAATTCCTTTTAAGATCGGATCACTATATCATATAGCTGCCATAGGAACGATTGGACGAATATTAAGTTTTTGTACGAAAAAACATTTTGTTTTTTAAGATATCTTGACCAAACTCGGCATTTATTGGTTTTACCAAGCTCCTCATATATATGCAAGATCCTGTTAAGATCGGACCACTATATCATATAGCTGCCATAGGAACGATCTGTCGAAAATTAAGTTTTTGTATGAAAAAACATTTTGTTTTTTAAGATATCTTGACCAAACTCGGCATTTATTAGTTTTACTATGCTCCTCATATATATGCAAAATCCTATTTAGATTGGACCACTATATCATATAGCTGCCATAGGAACGATCGGTCGAAAATTAAGTTTTATGAAAATCATTTTGCTTATCAAGATATCTTGACCAAACTCGGCATTTACTATTATCCCGGTACTTCTTAGATAGGGGCAAATGAGCATGAGCATTATAAAAAGGTTGGGTCTGCAAGGGTATTAGATCTTTGGCGTGCCGAAGATAGCTCTTCTTTCTCGTTTTTATTAATTTATTTGGTGTTGGAATAAGAGGGTTCAGGGTATGCCCTAGTCGGGAGCTCCCGACTAGAACCTCTTACTTGTTTATAATTAATTTCTTAGGTATGCTTTTGAACTTATATGTCAAATACAGTGTTAAACTTATTAATATGATTACAAATATGGTTATTGCAATTATCTGGAATACATTGTTACATTGTTTGTACAAACGAAAGTGGTTCTAATTTTATAACATCATTGCTTACGTAAATGCTTTGAGTATAATTCAACATATTGTTTGAAATTGAAATTTCATTAATTTGCAGTGAACAATTAAAGATTTTTATTATATTGTTTCCTTCTATTGTTATTTCGTTATTTATACAATTATGGTTTAATATAGTTTTCGGTAAATTCCAAGTTAAAATTATATTTGGTTCTACGTAGTTGATTTGAATTTTAGTTTAACTACATTCTGATGTTATTTGTTTTAAAATGCCTGTCAATTTATTTGTTTCATTGCTATAAACTTTTTTGTCTTGGGTAAAATATTTTTTAATGAGCTATTTCTGTCAAAATATTATTATTATCATCCGGGTATGGAATTATTTCGAATACCGGACTTTTTATTATTTCTCGAGGAATATGGGATATTATCAGTATTTCGTTTGTATCTGATTTAAACCAAGTGGAAGTTTTTGTATTTAACAATTTCTCAGAATTAACATGCAACAAATAGTCATGTTTTAGTAATTTTGGGTTGAAAATGCCTAATCTTGTGAGCTGCATTCCCATCTCAATGTCTTCTATATATTCTGTAAAGTGTTGTAAGTTAAATATAAGACTTTTCAATTTTTTTCTTTTTTGTTTCTCTTGATCTAGTTCGTTCATGATTTCTATTCCTTTGTTTATAGCTTCTCTTATGTGATTTAATTCGTTAACCTGAACGCTGTTTTCTGCTAAGTTGCTTATTTTTTGTCCAATTTCTGTTTTGTCTTCTTGATCTAATGTTTCAAATAAGTATTTATATACTCTTCCTACTATGTTAAGCCGTTTATTTCTCTGTTTAATTTTTCTACCAGGTATTCGATTTGTATTAGGTTATTAAATTCTTTACTTTGTTCAATTAAATTGTTAAAAGTTTCTTCGGTTTTTGTTATATTAACCGTTAAACAGTGGAATTCGTAATCTGTCGGAATGTCTATGGTTCCTGTTTTAAATATGAGATAGCCGTTAGGGACTTTAATAGGATTAATTTCAATGCTTTGTGCATTTATATGGTTTACAGTTATTGATAGTAATATTATAATAATTAGTTTAAGCTGGTGCTTGTATATTTTGTTCGCTGTCTGTTGTTGACCTGTAATTATTATATTTGCTTTGATTAGTCTTCTTTTTCTTTTTGAATTTGGTTTTGTAATGTGTTATTTTCCTGCCTCTGTTTGTTTCCTCAAAATGTTTGTCGTCGATCTGTCTTAGTTCTCCTGTTTTTTTGAATTGGGTTGTCGTCTTTGATTTAACTAATAGTGAATGTTTCTATCTAGTGTCAATTTCATAATTTGTTCGTTTTTTGTTGACGTTATTTATTAGTTTTTCTTTATTAGCTTGAGTGTCATACTCTGGTGTACCTGCGTATATGAATGTGTCCGCTGGTAAATGTGTCCGACTGTTAGTCGTTTTGTGCTTTGTTTTATGATTGTACGTGTAGAGTATAGTTTCAAATTCAGTAAGTTTATTTTCGAGGTCTGAGTCGCTGTTAATGATTCTTAATTTTTCGTTAACTGTCTTATGCAATCGTTCTACGTTGGATATACCATTTTTACTAGTGGTTATATTAATATTTACTGCTTCTGATTTTAGCCATAATTGTAAAGCTGTGCACATAAAAGCTGAGTCTTTGTCTGCTTTTATTTCGATGGGTTTACCCATTTGGTTGAACACTTGTATTATAGCTCGTTTGGTTTCTAACCAGTCTCTACTTTTTATTTATATTAATGATGCAAATTTTAAATATATATCAATGCAAGATAAAAATTGTTTATCTCCTACTATGTAAAAATCCTCTACATATTTTTCTCGGATATTAGTGATTTCCGAAGTTATTTCGAAAGTTAATTTGTGTCTCTGTATTCTGTTTTTGCGATGTTGCAAATCTCACATTCATTTATTTGATTGTGAACCCTTAATGTTTTGTTGTAAACTGGAAAATTTAAGCGGTTTGTTTTCATTAGATTTATGGTTGAACCTGTTTCAATGACACATTTTAGAACTTCGTCATTCATAATCAATTTTATGAATGGATTTCTTCTGTTTGTTCCGAGGCTTGCTGATGAAAATTTTCGGATGTATCTATTTTCATCTGCCCACTGTTGCTATCTCTTTGACGTTTAGTCGGAGGGTTTGGCGCATTCAAGCGTGAATGGGACTGATTTTGATAGTTTAAAGGATTTTGGGATCTACCTTGACTTAATTTCTGTTAGAACTCGTGGTGAGCTTTCTGATTGTCTTCGGACTTATTGTGCTGTTTATTTTGTTACGTAATAACTCTGATTCGTGTTGGACTAACCACTTGAACTGGTGGTTGGGTTAACATTTTGCTGATAATTTCCCATGTTCCTATGATTGTTATTTTGATTTCCCTGAACACTATTATTTTTAGGTTTTTCAGCAACGCTATTTTCATATAATCCCTCTCATTGAGCTACTTGCTTTAGTTTTTATGTCGACGTAATGTCGTACCTGGCTAACATCATGAAAGGCCTATCTGGTAATTATTTTGTAATTACATCTTTGTTTGTGTTATTCATATCATTTGTATAAAGTGTCGTATTGCTAGGTATATTTTCTAATGCTAACTTATTTAATATAACAAAAGATTTATTTTCGAGATCCTCGATGAAGTTACGGACGTTTTGGGCTTGTAGTTTTTGAACTTTTTTTTTGTTCTTTGATTTTGCACTTTAACTTCTTTGTACTTTCCATTTTATTTAGATAATAGTTTGTGATGGATTATTGTTTTAATGTTTTTTGTTTTTTTTTTTTTGTGTGTGTCTTAAAAAGACACGTATTGCAGGGATCAAAAGATATGCAAAGCCAGTCGTTATTAACTGTAGTAGCTTTATTGCCCAAAGAGTCAATGTTATTAGACTACTAGTGACCCGAAGGTTCTTGTGCGGATACGTATTCGAGAAAACGCTTGTTACACACCGACAACAATTTCGGTCGCGATTGTGCGTTTGATCTGGGAATTAATTATCCTTTAGCGATCTTTACTTTTTCCCGACGTATCCTACCGGCTGCTCCAATTATGTTTTACACGTTAAGTTACTATAAAAAAATATATTTCAATTTATTATTTTCACTAACGGCTACTTTTGATGAGTACATTCAGATTTGCTTCCCGAATATGAACTGATTTATCTAACTGTTGCGGTCGCTTAGCAAACTTCGCTTTGAGAGAGATTGAGTCAAAATTGAGTGAAGTTTGAGCTGCGTCAGCAATTATGCGTGGGATTGTGCTGTGATGGGAACATTGACAGTGGCGTGATATTTAGGGTGAATTGTTTATGTCTACCAAGGGGGACAGTTTGATCTTGACCAATGTCGATGTTATCACCAGGCTCTTTGTTTATTTTAAAGGGTGGGTGCGACTATGGATATGTCACTCCCCCAACCATTAGAAAATTGCCTGTCCTCAGGTGTTTCAGTTTGGATATAGTGTTACATTTTCTTCTTTTACAATTGGTGTATCTCCTATTATTGTAGGCGTTTCATCTACTTTGGGTTTTTTATATTTATACCCTAAACCCATAAAAAATGGGTATAAGGGTATATTGTATTTGTGCAAAATCCAAATGTATGTAACAGGCAGAAGGAAGCATCTACGACCCCATAAAGTATATATAATCTCGATCAGCACTAATAGCCGAGTCGATCTAGCCATGTCCGTCTGTCCGTCCGTCCGTCCGTCCGTATGTATGAACGCAAGGATCTCAGATCTCAGAGAAAGATGTAGGTGCTCCTAGTTCCCGCGCAGATCAAGTTTATTTCCGATAATCGATATCCACATCCTGTTTTTTTTAGAAAGTTGGGTAAATAATAAGAGCTAGAGCCACCAAACATGATATGTTGCTTCTAGAATATTATAGATATTTCAAGTATCTTTCATTTCATACCTATCGCCACCTCCCCGCTACCACCACAGAGCTATAAATCAAGTAAATAACCTAACTTTTATTGCCAACCAATTTAAACCACAATTTAAATGCAATTGACTTTTTCAGAATACACAAATATTCTATGGTACAATAAGATATACTGTAGAAAATTTCATAAAGATCGGTTAAGAAAAACCAAAGTTATATGCAACTGCGCAATTGAATGGGGCAGCAGCTTTAAGAATTTCTGTATACATGTACACACACACATTCATGCGCGTCTGCTTCGCATTCTAACAGCATGGTAATTGTATCTTTTTTTTGTAATGTTATTTAAGTTCCTTTTTTATCATAAGTACTTAATTGTTAGTTTGGCTGCTGAGTAGAGGCATAGCAGGTGGTGCGGTCTGTCGCGAGTTCGAGCCCTAACGGGGAAAGTTTTATTTTTTTTTTTGCTGGTGTGGCTGTTGAGTAGAGTCGACAGCAAGTAATGCGGTCAGTTGCGAGTTCGAGCCCTACCAAGGGAACTTTTTATACCCTTGCAGAGGGTATTCTAATTTTGTCGTGAAATGTGTAACGCATAGAAGGAGACATCTCCGACCCCATAAAGTATATATATTCTTAATCAGCATCAACAGCCGAGTCGATATAGTCGGACCGTCTGTCCGTCTGTCTGTTTATATGCGAACTAGTCCTTCAGTTTTAAAGCTATCTTAATGAAACTTAGCAGAACTCCACCTTTCTATTGCACGCAGCACGTATGTGAAAACCAGCTGGATCGGACCACTATATCATATAGCTGCCATAGGAACGATCGGTCGAAAATTAAGTTTTATGAAAAAACATTTTGCATATCAAGATATCTTGACCAAACTCGGCATTTACTATTATCCGGGTACTTCTTAGATAGGGGCAAAGCACTATGAGCATTATAAAAAGGTTGGGTCTGCAAGGGTATTAGATCTTTGGCGTGCCGAAGATAGCCCTTCTTTCTCGTTTTTATTAATTTATTTGGTGTTGGAATAAGAGGGTTCAGGGTATGCCCTAGTCGGGAGCTCCCGACTAGAACCTCTTACTTGTTTATAATTAATTTCTTAGGTATGCTTTTGAACTTATATGTCAAATACAGTGTTCAACTTATTAATATGATTACAAATATGGTTATTGTAATTATCTGGAAAACATTGTTACATTTTGTGTGTTCATTTATAATTTGTTTCGTTTGTACAAACGAAAGTGGTTCTAATTTTATAACATCATTGCTTACGTAAGTGCTTTGAGTATAATCCAACAATTGTTTGAAATTGAAATTTCATTAATTTGCAGTGAACAATTAAAGATTTTTATTATATTGTTTCCTTCTATTGTTATTTCGTTATTTATACAATTATGGTTTAATATAGTTTTCGGTAAATTCCAAGTTAAAATTATATTTGGTTCTACGTAGTTGATTTGAAAATTTTGCAAAATTGTAGTATAACTACATTCTAATGTTATTTGTTTTAAAATTCCTGTCAAACATACATTATTAATTAATTTTTTTGTTTCTTTGCTATAAACTTTTTTGTCTTGGGTAAAATATTTTTCATGAGCTATTTCTGTCAAAATATTATTATTATCATCCGGGTATGGAATTATTTCGAATACCGGGCTTTTTATTATTTCTCGATGGGATATTATCAGTATTTCGTTTGTATCTGATTTAAACCAAGTGGAAGTTTTTGTATTTAACAATTTCTCAGAATTAACATGCAACAAATAGTCATGTTTTAGTAATTTTGGGTTGAAAATGCCTAATCTTCTGAGCTGCATTCCCATCTCAATGTCTTCTATATATTCTGTAAAGTGTTGTAAGTTAAATATAAGAATATCTAATTTCTTTCTTTTTTGTTTCTCTTGAACTAGTTCGTTCATGATTTCTATTCCTTTGTTTATAGCTTCTCTTATGTGATTTAATTCGTTACCCTGAACGCTGTTTTCTGCTAAGTTGCTTATTTTTTGTCCAATTTCTGTTTTGTCTTCTTGATCTAATGTTTCAAATAAGTATTTATATACTGTTCCTACTATGTTAAGCCGTTTATTTCTTGTTTAATTTTTCTACTAGGTATCCGATTTGTATTAGGTTATTAAATTCTTTACTTTGTTCAATTAAATTGTTAAAAGTTTTTCGGTTTTTGTTATATTAACCGTTAAACAGTGGAATTCGTAATCTGTCGGAATGTCTATGGTTCCTGTTTCAAATATGAGATAGCCGTTATGGACTTTAATAGGATTAATTTCAATGCTTTGTGCATTTATATGGTTTACAGTTATTGATAGTAATATTATAATAATTAGTTTAAGCTGGTGCTTGTATATTTTGATCGCTGTCTTGACCTGTAATTATTATATTTGTTGACCTGTAATTATTATATTTGCTTTGATTAGTCTTCTTTTTCTTTTCGAATTTGGTTTTGTAATGTGTTATTTTCCTGCCTCTATTTGTTTCCTCAAAATGTTTGTCGTCGATCTGTCTTAGTTCTCCTGTTTTTTTGAATTGGGTTGTCGTCTTCGATTTAACTAATAGTGAATGTTTCTATCTAGTGTCAATTTCATAATTTGTTCGTTTTTTGTTGACGTTATTTATTAGTTTTTCTTTATTAGCTTGAGTGTCATACTCTGGTGTACCTGCGTATATGAATGTGTCCGCTGGTGAATTTGTCCGACTGTTAGTAGTTTTGTGCTTTGTTTTATGATTGTACGTGTAGAGTATAGTTTCAAATTCAGTAAGTTTATTTTCGAGGTCTGAGTCGCTGTTAATGATTCTCAATTTATCGTTAACTGTCTTATGCAAACGTTCTACGTTGGATATACCATTTTTACTAGTGGTTATATTAATATTTACTGCTTCTGATTTTAGCTATAATTGTAAAGCTGTGCACATAAAAGCTGAGTCTTTGTCTGCTTTTATTTCGATGGGTTTAACCATTTGGTTGAACACTTGTATTATAGCTCGTTTGGTTTCTAACCAGTCTCTACCTTTTATTTATATTAATGATGCAAATTTTTAATAGATATCAATGCAAGACAAAAATTGTTTATCTCCTACTATGTAAAAATCCTCTACATATTTTTCTCGGATATTAGTGATTTCCGAAGTTATTTCGAAAGTTAATTTGTATCCCTATATTCTGTTTTTGCGATGTTGCAAATCTCACATTCATTTATTTGATTGTGAACCCATAATGTTTTGTTGTAAACTGGAAAATTTAAGCGGTTTGTTTTCATTAGATTTATGGTTGAACCTTGACACATTTTAGAACTTCGTCATTCATAATCAATTTTATGAATGGATTTCTTCTGTTTGTTCCGAGGCTTGCTGATGAAAATTTTCGGATGTATCTATTTTCATCTGCCCACTGTTGCTATCTCTTTGACGTTTAGTCGGAGGGTTTGGCGCATTCAAGCGTGAATGGGACTGATTTTGATAGTTTAAAGGATTTTGGGATCTACCTTGACTTAATTTCTGTTAGAACTCGTGGTGAGCTTTCTGATTGTCTTCGGACTTATTGTGCTGTTTATTTTGTTAAGTGATAACTCTGATTCGTGTTGGACTAACCACTTGAACTGGTGGTTGGGTTAACATTTTGCTGATAATTTCCCATGTTCCTACGATTGTTATTTAGATTTCCCTGAACACTATTATTTTTAGGTTTTTCAGCAAGGCTATTTTCATATAATCCCTCTCATTGAGCTACTTGCTTTAGTTTTTGTTTCGACGTAATGTCGTATCTGGCTAACATCATGAAAGGCCTATCTGGTAATTATTTATTTAGATGTAATTACATCTTTGTTTGTGTTATTCATAGCATTTGTATAAAGTGTCGTATATTATATATATTTATATATATATTTTCTAATGCTAAATTATTTAATATACCAAAAGATTTATTTTCGAGATCCTCGATGAAGTGACGGACGTTTTGGGTTTGTAGTTTTTGAACTTTTTTTTTGTTCTTTGATTTTGCACGTTTACTTCTTTTTAATTTGATAATAGTTTGTGATGGATTATTGTTTTAATGTTTTTTTTTTTTTTTTTTCGTGTGTGTGTCTTAAAAAGACGCAGTAATAACGTATTGCAGGGATCAAAAGATATGCAAAGCCAGTCGTTATTAACTGTAGTAGCTTTATTGCCCAAAGAGTCAATGTTATTAGACTACTAGTGACCCGAAGGTTCTTGTGCGGATACGTATTCGAGAAAACGCTTGTTACACACCGACAACAATTTCAGTCGCGATTGTGCGTTTGATCTGGGAATTAATTATCCTTTAGCGATCTTTACTTTTCCCGACGTATCCTACCGGCTGCGCCAATTATGTTTTACACGTTAAGTTACTATAACAAAATATATTTCAATTTATTATTTTCACTAACGGCTACTTTTGTTGAGTACATTCAGATTTGCTTCCCGAATATGAACTGATTTATCTAACTGTTGCGGTCGCTTAGCAAACTTCGCTTTGAGAGAGATTGAGTCAAAATTGAGTGAAGTTTGAGCTGCATCAGCAATTATGCGTGGGATAGTGCTGTGATGGGAACATTGACAGTGGCGTGATACTTAGGGTGAATTGTTTATGTCTACCAAGGGGGACAGTTTGATCTTGACCAATGTGGATGTTATCACCAGGCTCTTTGTTTATGTTAAAGGGTGGGTGCGACTATGGATATGTCACTCCCCCAACCATTAGAAAATTGCCTGTCCTCAGGTGTTTCAGTTTGGATATAGTGTTACATTTTCTTCTTTTACAATTGGTGTATCTCCTATTATTGTAGGCGTTTCTTCTACTTTGGGTTTTTTATATTTATACCCTGAACCCATAAAAAATGGGTATAAGGGTATATTGTATTTGTGCAAAATCCAAATGTATGTAACAGGTAGAAGGAAGCATCTCTGACCCCATAAAGTATATATATTCTTGATCAGCACTAATAGCCGAGTCGATCTAGCCATGTCCGTCTGTCCGTCCGTCCGTCCGTCCGTATGTATGAACGCAAGGATCTCAGAACCTATAAGAGCTAGATGTAGGTGCTCCTAGTTCCCGCGCAGATCAAGTTTATTTCCGATAATCGATATCCAAATCCTGTTTTTTTTAGCAAATTGGGTAAATAATAAGAGCTAGAGCCACCAAACATGATATGTTGCTTCTAGAATATTATAGATATTTCAAGTATCTTTCATTTCATACCTATCGCCACCTCCCCGCTACCACCACAGAGCTATAAATCAAGTAAATAACCCAACTTTTATTGCCATCCAATTTAAACCACAATTTAAAATTGACAATTGACTTTTTCAGAATACACAAATATTCTATGGTACAATAAGATATTCTGTAGAAAATTTCATAAAGATCGGTTAAGAAAAACCAAATTTATATGCAACTGCGCAATTGAATGGGGCAGCAGCTTTAAGAATTTCTGTATACATGTACACACACACATTCATGCGCGTCTGCTTCGCATTCTAACAGCATGGTAATTGTATCTTTTTTCTGAAATGTTATTTAAGTTCCTTTTTTTATCATAAGTACTTAATTGTTGGTGTGGCTGCAGAGTAGAGGCATAGCAGGTGGTGCGGTCGGTCGCGAGTTCGAGCCCTACCGGGGAAAGTTTTATTTTTTTTTTGCTGGTGTGGCTGTTGAGTAGAGTCGACAGCAAGTAATGCGTTCAGTTGCGAGTTCGAGCCCTGCCAAGGGAACTTTTGTTTTATTAATTTATTTGGTGTTGGGATAAGCGGGTTCAGGGTATCCCCTAGTCGGGAGCTCCCGACTAGAACCTGTTACTTGTTTTTTTTTTTGCTGGTGTGGCTGTTGAGTAGAGTCGACAGCAAGTAATGCGGTCAGTTGCGAGTTCGAGCCCTGCCAAGGGAACTTTTTATACCCTTGCAGAGGGGATAAAAGTCGAGAAATGTGTAACGCATAGAAGGAGACATCACCGACCCCATAAAGTATATATATTCTTAATCAGCATCAACAGCCGAGTCGATATAGCCATGTCCGTCTGTCTGTTTTTATGCGAACCAGTCCTTCAGTTTTAAAGCTATCTTAATGAAACTTAGCAGAACTCCACCTTTTTATTGCACGCAGCACATATGTGAAAACCAGCTGGATCGGACCACTATATCATATAGCTGCCATAGGAACGATCGGTCGAAAATTAAGTTTTTGTTTGAAAAAACATTTTGTTTTTTAAGATATCTAGACCAAACTCGGCACTTATTAGTTTTACTATGCTCCTCATATGTATGCAAAATCCTATTAAGATCGGACCACTATATCATATAGCTGCCATAGGATCGATCGGTCGAAAATTAAGTTGTTGTATGAAAAAACATTTTGTTTTTTAAGATATCTTGACCAAACTCGGCATTTATTAATTTTACTAAGCTCCTCATATATATGCAAAATCCTATTTAGATTGGATCACTATATCATATAGCTGCCATAGGAACGATCGGTCGAAAATTAAGTTTTATGAAAAAACATTTTGCTTATCAAGATATCTTGACCAAACTCGGCATTTACTATTATCCCGGTACTTCTTAGATAGGGGCAAAGCACTATGAGCATTATAAAAAGGTTGGGTCTGCAAGGGTATTAGATCTTTGGCGTGCCGAAGATAGCCCTTCTTTCTCGTTTTTATTAATTTATTTGGTATTGGAATAAGAGGGTTCAGGGTATGCCCTAGTCGGGAGCTCCCGACTAGAACCTCTTACTTGTTTATAATTAATTTCTTAGGTATGCTTTTGAACTTATATGTCAAATACAGTGTTAAACTTATTAATATTTTTTTACAAATATGGTTATTGTAATTATCTGGAATACATTGTTACATTTTGTGTGTTCATTTATAATTTGTTTCGTTTGTACAAACGAAAGTGGTTCTAATTGTATAACATCATTGCTTACGTAAGTGCTTTGAGTATAATCCAACATATTGTTTGAAATTGAAATTTCATTAATTTGCAGTGAACAATTAAAGATTTTTATTATATTGTTTCCTTCTATTGTTATTTCGTTATTTATACAATTATGGCTTAATATAGTTTTCGGTAAATTCCAAGTTAAAATTATATTTGGTTCTACGTAGTTGATTTGAAAATGTTGCAAAATTTTAGTTTAACTACATTCTGATGTTATTTGTTTTAAAATTCCTGTAAAACATTCGTTATTAATTAATTTTTTGTTTCATTGCTATAAACTTTTTTGTCTTGGGTAAAATATTTTTCATGAGCTATTTCTGACAAAATATTATTATTATCATCCGGGTATGGAATTATTTCGAATACCGGGCTTTTTATTATTTCTCGAGGAATATGGGATATTATCAGTATTTCGTTTGTATCTGATTTAAACCAAGTGGAAGTTTTTGTATTCAACAATTTCTCAAAATTAACATGCAACAAATAGTCATGTTTTAGTAATTTTGGGTTGAAAATGCCTAATCTTGTGAGCTGCATTCCCATCTCAATGTCTTCTATATATTCTGTAAAGTGTTGTAAGTTAAATATAAGAATATCTAATTTCTTTCCTTTTTGTTTCTCTTGATCTAGTTCGTTCATGATTTCTATTCCTTTGTTTATAGCTTCTCTTATGTGATTTAATTCGTTAACCTGAACGCTGTTTTCTGCTAAGTTGCTTAATTTTTGTCCAATTTCTGTTTTGTCTTCTTGATCTAATGTTTCAAATAAGTATTTATATACTGTTCCTACTATGTTAAGCCGTTTATTTCTCTGTTTAATTTTTCTACTAGGTATTCGATTTGTATTAGGTTATTAAATTCTTTACTTTGTTCAATTAAATTGTTAAGAGTTTCTTCGGTTTTCGTTATATTAACCGTTAAACAGTGGAATTCGTAATCTGTCGGAATGTCTATGGTTCCTGTTTCAAATATGAGATAGCCGTTATGGACTTTAATAGGATTAATTTCAATGCTTTGTGCATTTATATGGTTTACAGTTATTGATAGTAATATTATAATAATTAGTTTAAGCTGGTGCTTGTATATTTTGATCGCTGTCTGTTGTTGACCTGTAATTGTTATATTTGCTTTGATTAGTCTTCTTTTTCTTTTTGAATTTGGTTTTGTAATGTGTTATTTTCCTGCCTCTGTTTGTTTCCTCAAAATGTTTGTCGTCGATCTGTCTTAGTTCTCCTGTTTTTTTTGAATTGGGTTGTCGTCTTCGATTTAACTAATAGTGAATGTTTCTATCTAGTGTCAATTTCATAATTTGTTCGTTTTTTGTTGACGTTATTTATTAGTTTTTCTTTATTAGCTTGAGTGTCATACTCTGGTGTACCTGCGTATATGAATGTGTCCGCTGGTGAATGTGTCCGACTGTTAGTCGTTTTGTGCTTTGTTTTATGATTGTACGTGTAGAGTATAGTTTCAAATTCAGTAAGTTTATTTTCGAGGTCTGAGTCGCTGTTAATGATTCTCAATTTATCGTTAACTGTCTTATGCAAACGTTCTACGTTGGATATACCATTTTTACTAGTGGTTATATTAATATTTACTGCTTCTGATTTTAGCCATAATTGTAAAGCTGTGCACATAAAAGCTGAGTCTTTGTCTGCTTTTATTTCGATGGGTTTACCCATTTGGTTGAACACTTGTATTATAGCTCGTTTGGTTTCTAACCAGTCTCTACTTTTTATTTATATTAATGATGCAAATTTTAAATAGATATCAATGCAAGATAAAAATTGTTTATCTCCTACTATGTAAAAATCCTCTACATATTAGCGATTTCCGAAGTTATTTCGAAAGTTAATTTGTATCCCTGTATTCTGTTTTTGCGATGTTGCAAATCTCACATTCATTTATTTGATTGTGAACCCATAATGTTTTGTTGTAAACTGGAAAATTTAAGCGGTTTGTTTTCATTAGCTTTATGGTTGAACCTGTGTCAATGACACATTTTAGAACTTCGTCATTCATAATCAATTTTATGAATGGATTTCTTCTGTTTGTTCCGAGGCTTGCTGATGAAAATTTTCGGATGTATCTATTTTCATCTGCCCACTGTTGCTATCTCTTTGACGTTTAGTCGGAGGGTATGGCGCATTCAAGCGTGAATGGGACTGATTTTGATAGTTTAAAGGATTTTGGGATCAACCTTGACCTAATTTCTGTTAGAACTCGTGGTGAGCTTTCTGATTGTCTTCGGACTTATTGTGCTGTTTATTTAGTTACGTGATAACTCTTATTCGTGTTGGACTAACCACTTGAACTGGTGGTTGGGTTAACATTTTGCTGATAATTTCCCATGTTCCTACGATTGTTATTTTGATTTCCCTGAACACTATTATTTATAGGTTTTTCAGCAACGCTATTTTCATATAATCCCTCTCATTGAGCTACTTGCTTTAGTTTTTGTGTCGACGTAATGTCGTATCTGGCTAACATACTTCTTTGCACTTTCTTTTTAATTTAGATAATAGTTTGTGATGGATTATTGTTTTAATGTTTTTTTTTTTTTTTTTTTTTTTTTTTTGTGTGTGTCTTAAAAAGACGCAGTAATAACGTATTGCAGGGATTAAAAGATGTGCAAAGCCAGTCGTTATTAACTGTAGTAGCTTTATTGCCCAAAGAGTCAATGTTATTAGACTACTAGTGACCCGAAGGTTCTTGTGCGGATACATATTCGAGAAAACGCTTTTTACACACCGACAACAATTTCGGTCGCGATTGTGCGTTTGATCTGGGAATTAATTATCCTTTAGCGATCTTTACTTTTCCCGACGTATCCTACCGGCTGCGCCAATTATGTTTTACACGTTAAGTTACTATAACAAAATATATTTCAATTTATTATTTTCACTAACGGCTACTTTTGTTGAGTACATTCAGATTTGCTTCCCGAATATGAACTGATTTATCTAACTGTTGCGGTCGCTTAGCAAACTTCGCTTTGAGAGAGATTGAGTCAAAATTGAGTGAAGTTTGAGCTGCATCAGCAATTATGCGTGGGATAGTGCTGTGATGGGAACATTGACAGTGGCGTGATACTTAGGGTGAATTGTTTATGTCTACCAAGGGGGACAGTTTGATCTTGACCAATGTGGATGTTATCACCAGGCTCTTTGTTTATGTTAAAGGGTGGGTGCGACTATGGATATGTCACTCCCCCAACCATTAGAAAATTGCCTGTCCTCAGGTGTTTCAGTTTGGATATAGTGTTACATTTTCTTCTTTTACAATTGGTGTATCTCCTATTATTGTAGGCGTTTCTTCTACTTTGGGTTTTTTATATTTATACCCTGAACCCATTAAAAATGGGTATAAGGGTATCTTGTATTTGTGCAAAATCCAAATGTATGTAACAGGTAGAAGGAAGCATCTGCGACCCCATAAAGTATATATATTCCTGATCAGCACTAATAGCCGAGTCGATCTAGCCATGTCCGCCTGTGCATCCGTCTGTCCGTCCGTCCGTCCGTATGTATGAACGCAAGGATACGTATTCGAGAAAACGCTTGTTACACACCGACAACAATTTCGGTCGCGATTGTGCGTTTGATCTGGGAATTAATTATCCTTTAGCGATCTTTACTTTTCCCGACGTATCCTACCGGCTGCGCCAATTATGTTTTACACGTTAAGTTACTATAACAAAATATATTTCAATTTATTATTTTCACTAACGGCTACTTTTGTTGAGTACATTCAGATTTGCTTCCCGAATATGAACTGATTTATCTAACTGTTGCGGTCGCTTAGCAAACTTCGCTTTGAGAGAGATTGAGTCAAAATTGAGTGAAGTTTGAGCTGCATCAGCAATTATGCGTGGGATAGTGCTGTGATGGGAACATTGACAGTGGCGTGATACTTAGGGTGAATTGTTTATGTCTACCAAGGGGGACAGTTTGATCTTGACCAATGTGGATGTTATCACCAGGCTCTTTGTTTATGTTAAAGGGTGGGTGCGACTATGGATATGTCACTCCCCCAACCATTAGAAAATTGCCTGTCCTCAGGTGTTTCAGTTTGGATATAGTGTTACATTTTCTTCTTTTACAATTGGTGTATCTCCTATTATTGTAGGCGTTTCTTCTACTTTGGGTTTTTTATATTTATACCCTGAACCCATAAAAAATGGGTATAAGGGTATATTGTATTTGTGCAAAATCCAAATGTATGTAACAGGCAGAAGGAAGCATCTCTGACCCCATAAAGTATATATATTCTTGATCAGCACTAATAGCCGAGTCGATCTAGCCATGTCCGTCTGTCCGTCCGTCCGTCCGTCCGTATGTATGAACGCAAGGATCTCAGAACCTATAAGAGCTAGATGTAGGTGCTCCTAGTTCCCGCGCAGATCAAGTTTATTTCCGATAATCGATATCCAAATCCTGTTTTTTTTAGCAAATTGGGTAAATAATAAGAGCTAGAGCCACCAAACATGATATGTTGCTTCTAGAATATTATAGATATTTCAAGTATCTTTCATTTCATACCTATCGCCACCTCCCCGCTACCACCCCAGAGCTATAAATCAAGTAAATAACCCAACTTTTATTGCCATCCAATTTAAACCACAATTTAAAATTGACAATTGACTTTTTCAGAATACACAAATTCTATGGTACAATAAGATATTCTGTAGAAAATTTCATAAAGATCGGTTAAGAAAAACCAAAGTTATATGCAACTGCGCAATTGAATGGGGCAGCAGCTTTAAAATTTTCTGTATACATGTACACACACACATTCATGCGCGTCTGCTTCGCATTCTAACAGCATGGTAATTGTATCTTTTTTCTGAAATGTTATTTAAGTTCCTTTTTTTATCATAAGTACTTAATTGTTGGTGTGGCTGCAGAGTAGAGGCATAGCAGGTGGTGCGGTCGGTCGCGAGTTCGAGCCCTACCGGGGAAAGTTTTATTTTTTTTTTGCTGGTGTGGCTGTTGAGTAGAGTCGACAGCCAGTAATGCGTTCAGTTGCGAGTTCGAGCCCTGCCAAGGGAACTTTTGTTTTATTAATTTATTTGGTGTTGGGATAAGCGGTTTCAGGGTATCCCCTAGTCGGGAGCCCCCGACTAGAACCTGTTACTTGTTTTTTTTTTTGCTGGTGTGGCTGTTGAGTAGAGTCGACAGCAAGTAATGCGGTCAGTTGCGAGTTCGAGCCCTGCCAAGGGAACTTTTTATACCCTTGCAGAGGGGATAAAAGTCGTGAAATGTGTAACGCATAGAAGGAGACATCACCGACCCCATAAAGTATATATATTCTTAATCAGCATCAACAGCCGAGTCGCTATAGCCATGTCCGTCTGTCTGTTTTTATGCGAACCAGTCCTTCAGTTTTAAAGCTATCTTAATGAAACTTAGCAGAACTCCACCTTTCTATTGCACGCAGCACATATGTGAAAACCAGCTGGATCGGACCACTATATCATATAGCTGCCATAGGAACGATCGGTCGAAAATTGAGTTTTTGTATGAAAAAACATTTTGTTTTTCATGATATCTTGACCAAACTCGGCACTTATTAGTTTTACTTTACTCCTCATATATATGCAAAATCCTTTTAAGATCGGACCACTATATCATATAGCTGCCATAGGATCGATCGGTCGAAAATTAAGTTGTTGTATGAAAAAACATTTTGTTTTTCAAGATATCTTGACCAAACTCGGCATTTATTAGTGTTACTAAGCTCCTCATATATGTGCGAAATTCCTATTAAGATCGGATCACTATATCATATAGCTGCCATAGGAATGATCGGTCGAAAATTAAGTTTTTGTTTGAAAAAACATTTTGTTTTTTAAGATATCTAGACCAAACTCGGCACTTATTAGTTTTACTATGCTCCTCATATATATGCAAAATCCTATTAAGATCGGACCACTATATCATATAGCTGCCATAGGAATGATCGGTCGAAAATTAAGTTTTTGTTTGAAAAAACATTTTGTTTTTTAAGATATCTTGACCAAACTCGGCATTTATTAGTTTTACTATGCTCCTCATATATATGCAAAATCCTATTTAGATTGGACCACTATATCATATAGCTGCCATAGGAACGATCGGTCGAAAATTAAGTTTTATGAAAAAACATTTTGCTTATCAAGATATCTTGACCAAACTCGGCATTTACTATTATCCCGGTACTTCTTAGATAGGGGCAAAGCACTATGAGCATTATAAAAAGGTTGGGTCTGCAAGGGTATTAGATCTTTGGCGTGCCGAAGATAGCCCTTCTTTCTCGTTTTTATTAATTTATTTGGTGTTGGAATAAGAGGGTTCAGGGTATGCCCTATTCGGGAGCTCCCGACTAGAACCTCTTACTTGTTTATAATTAATTTCTTAGGTATGCTTTTGAACTTATATGTCAAATACAGTGTTAAACTTATTAATATTTTTTTACAAATATGGTTATTGTAATTATCTGGAATACATTGTTACATTTTGTGTGTTCATTTATAATTTGTTTCGTTTGTACAAACGAAAGTGGTTCTAATTGTATAACATCATTGCTTACGTAAGTGCTTTGAGTATAATCCAACATATTGTTTGAAATTGAAATTTCATTAATTTGCAGTGAACAATTAAAGATTTTTATTATATTGTTTCCTTCTATTGTTATTTCGTTATTTATACAATTATGGCTTAATATAGTTTTCGGTAAATTCCAAGTTAAAATTATATTTGGTTCTACGTAGTTGATTTGAAAATGTTGCAAAATTTTAGTTTAACTACATTCTGATGTTATTTGTTTTAAAATTCCTGTCAAACATTCGTTATTAATTAATTTTTTGTTTCATTGCTATAAACTTTTTTGTCTTGGGTAAAATATTTTTCATGAGCTATTTCTGTCAAAATATTATTATTATCATCCGGGTATGGAATTATTTCGAATACCGGGCTTTTTATTATTTCTCGAGGAATATGGGATATTATCAGTATTTCGTTTGTATCTGATTTAAACCAAGTGGAAGTTTTTGTATTCAACAATTTCTCAAAATTAACATGCAACAAATAGTCATGTTTTAGTAATTTTGGGTTGAAAATGCCTAATCTTGTGAGCTGCATTCCCATCTCAATGTCTTCTATATATTCTGTAAAGTGTTGTAAGTTAAATATAAGAATATCTAATTTCTTTCCTTTTTGTTTCTCTTGATCTAGTTCGTTCATGATTTCTATTCCTTTGTTTATAGCTTCTCTTATGTGATTTAATTCGTTAACCTGAACGCTGTTTTCTGCTAAGTTGCTTAATTTTTGTCCAATTTCTGTTTTGTCTTCTTGATCTAATGTTTCAAATAAGTATTTATATACTGTTCCTACTATGTTAAGCCGTTTATTTCTCTGTTTAATTTTTCTACTAGGTATTCGATTTGTATTAGGTTATTAAATTCTTTACTTTGTTCAATTAAATTGTTAAGAGTTTCTTCGGTTTTCGTTATATTAACCGTTAAACAGTGGAATTCGTAATCTGTCGGAATGTCTATGGTTCCTGTTTCAAATATGAGATAGCCGTTATGGACTTTAATATGATTAATTTCAATGCTTTGTGCATTTATATGGTTTACAGTTATTGATAGTAATATTATAATAATTAGTTTAAGCTGGTGCTTGTATATTTTGATCGGTGTCTGTTGTTGACCTGTAATTGTTATATTTGCTTTGATTAGTCTTCTTTTTCTTTTTGAATTTGGTTTTGTAATGTGTTATTTTCCTGCCTCTGTTTGTTTCCTCAAAATGTTTGTCGTCGATCTGTCTTAGTTCTCCTGTTTTTTTTGAATTGGGTTGTCGTCTTCGATTTAACTAATAGTGAATGTTTCTATCTAGTGTCAATTTCATAATTTGTTCGTTTTTTGTTGACGTTATTTATTAGTTTTTCTTTATTAGCTTGAGTGTCATACTCTGGTGTACCTGCGTATATGAATGTGTCCGCTGGTGAATGTGTCCGACTGTTAGTCGTTTTGTGCTTTGTTTTATGATTGTACGTGTAGAGTATAGTTTCAAATTCAGTAAGTTTATTTTCGAGGTCTGAGTCGCTGTTAATGATTCTTTATTTTTCGTTAACTGTCTTATGCAATCGTTCTACGTTGGATATACCATTTTTACTAGTGGTTATATTAATATTTACTGCTTCTGATTTTAGCCATAATTGTAAAGCTGTGCACATAAAAGCTGAGTCTTTGTCTGCTTTTATTTCGATGGGTTTACCCATTTGGTTGAACACTTGTATTATAGCTCGTTTGGTTTCTAACCAGTCTCTACTTTTTATTTATATTAATGATGCAAATTTTAAATAGATATCAATGCAAGATAAAAATTGTTTATCTCCTACTATGTAAAAATCCTCTACATATTAGCGATTTCCGAAGTTATTTCGAAAGTTAATTTGTATCCCTGTATTCTGTTTTTGCGATGTTGCAAATCTCACATTCATTTATTTGATTGTGAACCCATAATGTTTTGTTGTAAACTGGAAAATTTAAGCGGTTTGTTTTCATTAGCTTTATGGTTGAACCTGTGTCAATGACACATTTTAGAACTTCGTCATTCATAATCAATTTTATGAATGGATTTCTTCTGTTTGTTCCGAGGCTTGCTGATGAAAATTTTCGGATGTATCTATTTTCATCTGCCCACTGTTGCTATCTCTTTGACGTTTAGTCGGAGGGTTTGGCGCATTCAAGCGTGAATGGCACTGATTTTGATAGTTTAAAGGATTTTGGGATCAACCTTGACCTAATTTCTGTTAGAACTCGTGGTGAGCTTTCTGATTGTCTTCGGACTTATTGTGCTGTTTATTTAGTTACGTGATAACTCTGATTCGTGTTGGACTAACCACTTGAACTGGTGGTTGGGTTAACATTTTGCTGATAATTTCCCATGTTCCTACGATTGTTATTTTGATTTCCCTGAACACTATTATTTATAGGTTTTTCAGCAACGCTATTTTCATATAATCCCTCTCATTGAGCTACTTGCTTTAGTTTTTGTATTGACGTAATGTCGTATCTGGCTAACATACTTCTTTGCACTTTCTTTTTAATCTAGATAATAGTTTGTGATGGATTATTGTTTTAATGTTTTTTTTTTTTTTTTTTTTTTTTTTTGTGTGTGTCTTAAAAAGACGCAGTAATAACGTATTGCAGGGATTAAAAGATGTGCAAAGCCAGTCGTTATTAACTGTAGTAGCTTTATTGCCCAAAGAGTCAATGTTATTAGACTACTAGTGACCCGAAGGTTCTTGTGCGGATACATATTCGAGAAAACGCTTCTTACACACCGACAACAATTTCGGTCGCGATTGTGCGTTTGATCTGGGAATTAATTATCCTTTAGCGATCTTTACTTTTCCCGACGTATCCTACCGGCTGCGCCAATTATGTTTTACACGTTAAGTTACTATAACAAAATATATTTCAATTTATTATTTTCACTAACGGCTACTTTTGTTGAGTACATTCAGATTTGTTTCCGAATATGAACTGATTTATCTAACTGTTGCGGTCGCTTAGCAAACTTCGCTTTGAGAGAGATTGAGTCAAAATTGAGTGAAGTTTGAGCTGCATCAGCAATTATGCGTGGGATAGTGCTGTGATGGGAACATTGACAGTGGCGTGATACTTAGGGTGAATTGTTTATGTCTACCAAGGGGGACAGTTTGATCTTGACCAATGTGGATGTTATCACCAGGCTCTTTGTTTATGTTAAAAGGTGGGTGCGACTATGGATATGTCACTCCCCCAACCATTAGAAAATTGCCTGTCCTCAGGTGTTTCAGGTTGGATATAGTGTTACATTTTCTTCTTTTACAATTGGTGTATCTCCTATTATTGTAGGCGTTTCTTCTACTTTGGGTTTTTTATATTTATACCCTGAACCCATTAAAAATGGGTATAAGGGTATATTGTATTTGTGCAAAATCCAAATGTATGTAACAGGCAGAAGGAAGCATCTGCGACCCCATAAAGTATATATATTCCTGATCAGCACTAATAGCCGAGTCGATCTAGCCATGTCCGCCTGTGCATCCGTCTGTCCGTCCGTCCGTCCGTATGTATGAACGCAAGGATACGTATTCGAGAAAACGCTTGTTACACACCGACAACAATTTCGGTCGCGATTGTGCGTTTGATCTGGGAATTAATTATCCTTTAGCGATCTTTACTTTTCCCGACGTATCCTACCGGCTGCGCCAATTATGTTTTACACGTTAAGTTACTATAACAAAATATATTTCAATTTATTATTTTCACTAACGGCTACTTTTGTTGAGTACATTCAGATTTGCTTCCCGAATATGAACTGATTTATCTAACTGTTGCGGTCGCTTAGCAAACTTCGCTTTGAGAGAGATTGAGTCAAAATTGAGTGAAGTTTGAGCTGCATCAGCAATTGTGCGTGGGATAGTGCTGTGATGGGAACATTGACAGTGGCGTGATACTTAGGGTGAATTGTTTATGTCTACCAAGGGGGACAGTTTGATCTTGACCAATGTGGATGTTATCACCAGGCTCTTTGTTTATGTTAAAGGGTGGGTGCGACTATGGATATGTCACTCCCCCAACCATTAGAAAATTGCCTGTCCTCAGGTGTTTCAGTTTGGATATAGTGTTACATTTTCTTCTTTTACAATTGGTGTATCTCCTATTATTGTAGGCGTTTCTTCTACTTTGGGTTTTTTATATTTATACCCTGAACCCATAAAAAATGGGTATAAGGGTATATTGTATTTGTGCAAAATCCAAATGTATGTAACAGGCAGAAGGAAGCATCTCTGACCCCATAAAGTATATATATTCTTGATCAGCACTAATAGCCGAGTCGATCTAGCCATGTCCGTCTGTCCGTCCGTCCGTCCGTCCGTATGTATGAACGCAAGGATCTCAGAACCTATAAGAGCTAGATGTAGGTGCTCCTAGTTCCCGCGCAGATCAAGTTTATTTCCGATAATCGATATCCAAATCCTGTTTTTTTTTAGCAAATTGGGTAAATAATAAGAGCTAGAGCCACCAAACATGATATGTTGCTTCTAGAATATTATAGATATTTCAAGTATCTTTCATTTCATACCTATCGCCACCTCCCCGCTACCACCACAGAGCTATAAATCAAGTAAATAACCCAACTTTTATTGCCATCCAATTTAAACCACAATTTAAAATTGACAATTGACTTTTTCAGAATACACAAATATTCTATGGTACAATAAGATATTCTGTAGAAAATTTCATAAAGATCGGTTAAGAAAAACCAAAGTTATATGCAACTGCGCAATTGAATGGGGCAGCAGCTTTAAGAATTTCTGTATACATGTACACACACACATTCATGCGCGTCTGCTTCGCATTCTAACAGCATGGTAATTGTATCTTTTTTCTGAAATGTTATTTAAGTTCCTTTTTTTATCATAAGTACTTAATTGTTGGTGTGGCTGCAGAGTAGAGGCATAGCAGGTGGTGCGGTCGGTCGCGAGTTCGAGCCCTACCGGGGAAAGTTTTATTTTTTTTTTTGCTGGTGTGGCTGTTGAGTAGAGTCGACAGCAAGTAATGCGTTCAGTTGCGAGTTCGAGCCCTGCCAAGGGAACTTTTGTTTTATTAATTTATTTGGTGTTGGGATAAGCGGGTTCAGGGTATCCCCTAGTCTGGAGCTCCCGACTAGAACCTGTTACTTGTTTTTTTTTTTGCTGGTGTGGCTGTTGAGTAGAGTCGACAGCAAGTAATGCGGTCAGTTGCGAGTTCGAGCCCTGCCAAGGGAACTTTTTATACCCTTGCAGAGGGGATAAAAGTCGAGAAATGTGTAACGCATAGAAGGAGACATCACCGACCCCATAAAGTATATATATTCTTAATCAGCATCAACAGCCGAGTCGATATAGCCATGTCCGTCTGTCTGTTTTTATGCGAACCAGTCCTTCAGTTTTAAAGCTATCTTAATGAAACTTAGCAGAACTCCACCTTTTTATTGCACGCAGCACATATGTGAAAACCAGCTGGATCGGACCACTATATCATATAGCTGCCATAGGAACGATCGGTCGAAAATTAAGTTTTTGTTTGAAAAAACATTTTGTTTTTTAAGATATCTAGACCAAACTCGGCACTTATTAGTTTTACTATGCTCCTCATATATATGCAAAATCCTATTAAGATCGGACCACTATATCATATAGCTGCCATAGGATCGATCGGTCGAAAATTAAGTTGTTGTATGAAAAAACATTTTGTTTTTTAAGATATCTTGACCAAACTCGGCATTTATTAATTTTACTAAGCTCCTCATATATATGCAAAATCCTATTTAGATTGGATCACTATATCATATAGCTGCCATAGGAACGATCGGTCGAAAATTAAGTTTTATGAAAAAACATTTTGCTTATCAAGATATCTTGACCAAACTCGGCATTTACTATTATCCCGGTACTTCTTAGATAGGGGCAAAGCACTATGAGCATTATAAAAAGGTTGGGTCTGCAAGGGTATTAGATCTTTGGCGTGCCGAAGATAGCCCTTCTTTCTCGTTTTTATTAATTTATTTGGTATTGGAATAAGAGGGTTCAGGGTATGCCCTAGTCGGGAGCTCCCGACTAGAACCTCTTACTTGTTTATAATTAATTTCTTAGGTATGCTTTTGAACTTATATGTCAAATACAGTGTTAAACTTATTAATATTTTTTTACAAATATGGTTATTGTAATTATCTGGAATACATTGTTACATTTTGTGTGTTCATTTATAATTTGTTTCGTTTGTACAAACGAAAGTGGTTCTAATTGTATAACATCATTGCTTACGTAAGTGCTTTGAGTATAATCCAACATATTGTTTGAAATTGAAATTTCATTAATTTGCAGTGAACAATTAAAGATTTTTATTATATTGTTTCCTTCTATTGTTATTTCGTTATTTATACAATTATGGCTTAATATAGTTTTCGGTAAATTCCAAGTTAAAATTATATTTGGTTCTACGTAGTTGATTTGAAAATGTTGCAAAATTTTAGTTTAACTACATTCTGATGTTATTTGTTTTAAAATTCCTGTCAAACATTCGTTATTAATTAATTTTTTGTTTCATTGCTATAAACTTTTTTGTCTTGGGTAAAATATTTTTCATGAGCTATTTCTGTCAAAATATTATTATTATCATCCGGGTATGGAATTATTTCGAATACCGGACTTTTTATTATTTCTCGAGGAATATGGGATATTATCAGTATTTCGTTTGTATCTGATTTAAACCAAGTGGAAGTTTTTGTATTCAACAATTTCCAAAATTAACATGCAACAAATAGTCATGTTTTAGTAATTTTGGGTTGAAAATGCCTAATCTTGTGAGCTGCATTCCCATCTCAATGTCTTCTATATATTCTGTAAAGTGTTGTAAGTTAAATATAAGAATATCTAATTTCTTTCCTTTTTGTTTCTCTTGATCTATTTCGTTCATGATTTCTATTCCTTTGTTTTTAGCTTCTCTTATGTGATTTAATTCGTTTACCTGAACGCTGTTTTCTGCTAAGTTGCTTATTTTTTGTCCAATTTCTGTTTTGTCTTATTGATCTAATGTTCCAAATAAGTATTTATATACTGTTCCTACTATGTTAAGCCGTTTATTTCTTGTTTAACTTTTCTACTATATATTCGATTTGTATTAGGTTATTAAATTCTTTACTTTGTTCAATTAAATTGTTAAAAGTTTCTTCCGTTTTTGTTATATTAACCGTTAAACAGTGGAATTCGTAATCTGTCGGAATGTCTATGGTTCCTGTTTTAAATATGAGATAGCCGTTATGGACTTTAATAGGATTAATTTCAATGCTTTGTGCATTTATATGGTTTACAGTTATTGATAGTAATATTATAATAATTAGTTTAAGCTTGTGCTTGTATATTTTGATCGCTGTCTGTTGTTGACCTGTAATTGTTATATTTGCTTTGATTAGTCTTCTTTTTCTTTTTGAATTTGGTTTTGTAATGTGTTATTTTCCTGCCTCTGTTTGTTTCCTCAAAATGTTTGTCGTCGATCTGTCTTAGTTCTCCTGTTTTTTTTGAATTGGGTTGTCGTCTTCGATTTAACTAATAGTGAATGTTTCTATCTAGTGTCAATTTCATAATTTGTTCGTTTTTTGTTGACGTTATTTATTAGTTTTTCTTTATTAGCTTGAGTGTCATACTCTGGTGTACCTGCGTATATGAATGTGTCCGCTGGTGAATGTGTCCGACTGTTAGTCGTTTTGTGCTTTGTTTTATGATTGTACGTGTAGAGTATAGTTTCAAATTCAGTAAGTTTATTTTCGAGGTCTGAGTCGCTGTTAATGATTCTTAATTTTTCGTTAACTGTCTTATGCAATCGTTCTACGTTGGATATACCATTTTTACTAGTGGTTATATTAATATTTATTATTTATTTCTGATTTTAGCCATAATTGTAAAGCTGTGCACATAAAAGCTGAGTCTTTGTGTGCTTTTATTTCGATGGGTTTACCCATTTGGTTGAACACTTGTATTATAGCTCGTTTGGTTTCTAACCAGTCTCTACTTTTTATTTATATTAATGATGCAAATTTTAAATAGATATCAATGCAAGATAAAAATTGTTTATCTCCTACTATGTAAAAATCCTCTACATATTTTTCTCGGATATTAGCGATTTCCGAAGTTATTTCGAAAGTTAATTTGTATCCCTGTATTCTGTTTTTGCGATGTTGCAAATCTCACATTCATTTATTTGATTGTGAACCCTTAATGTTTTGTTGTAAACTGGAAAATTTAAGCGGTTTGTTTTCATTAGATTTATGGTTGAACCTGTGTCAATGACACATTTTAGAACTTCGTCATTCATAATCAATTTTATGAATGGATTTCTTCTGTTTGTTCCGAGGCTTGCTGATGAAAATTTTCGGATGTATCTATTTTCATCTGCCCACTGTTGCTACCTCTTTGACGTTTAGTCGGAGGGTTTGGCGCATTCAAGCGTGAATGGGACTGATTTTGATAGTTTAAAGGATTTTGGGATCTACCTTGACTTAATTTCTGTTAGAACTCGTGGTGAGCTTTCTGATTGTCTTCGGACTTATTGTGCTGTTTATTTTGTTACGTGATAACTCTGATTCGTGTTGGACTAACCACTTGAACTGGTGGTTGGGTTAACATTTTGCTGATAATTTCCCATGTTCCTACGATTGTTATTTAGATTTCCCTGAACACTATTATTTATAGGTTTTTCAGCAACGCTATTTTCATATAATCCCTCTCATTGAGCTACTTGCTTTAGTTCTTGTGTCGACGTAATGTCGTATCTGGCTAACATACTTCTTTGCACTTTCTTTTTAATCTAGATAATAGTTTGTGATGGATTATTGTTTTAATGTTTTTTTTTTTTTTTTTTTTTTTTTTTTTGTGTGTCTTAAAAAGACGCAGTAATAACGTATTGCAGGGATCAAAAGATACGCAAAGCCAGTCGTTATTAACTGTAGTAGCTTTATTGCCCAAAGAGTCAATGTTATTAGACTACTAGTGACCCGAAGGTTCTTGTGCGGATACGTATTCGAGAAAACGCTTTTTACACACCGACAACAATTTCGGTCGCGATTGTGCGTTTGATCTGGGAATTAATTATCCTTTAGCGATCTTTACTTTTCCCGACGTATCCTACCGGCTGCGCCAATTATGTTTTACACGTTAAGTTACTATAACAAAATATATTTCAATTTATTATTTTCACTAACGGCTACATTTGATGAGTACATTCAGATTTGCTTCCCGAATATGAACTGATTTATCTAACTGTTGCGGTCGCTTAGCAAACTTCGCTTTGAGAGAGATTGAGTCAAAATTGAGTGAAGTTTGAGCTGCGTCAGCAATTATGCGTGGGATAGTGCTGTGATGGGAACATTGACAGTGGCGTGACATTTAGGGTGAATTGTTTATGTCTACCAAGGGGGACAGTTTGATCTTGACCAATGTCGATGTTATCACCAGGCTCTTTGTTTATGTTAAAGGGTGGGTGCGACTATGGATATGTCACTCCCCCAACCATTAGAAAATTGCCTGTCCTCAGGTGTTTCAGTTTGGATATAGTGTTACATTTTCTTCTTTTACAATTGGTGTATCTCCTATTATTGTAGGCGTTTCTTCTATTTTGGGTTTTTTATATTTATACCCTGAACCCATTAAAAATGGGTATAAGGGTATATTGTATTTGTGCAAAATCCAAATGTATGCAACAGGCAGAAGGAAGCATCTGCGACCCCATAAAGTATATATATTCTTGATCAATAGCAATGGCCGAGTCCATCTAGCCATGTCCGTCTGTCCATCCGTCCGTCCGTCCGTATGTATGAACGCAAGGATCTCAGAACCTATAAGAGCTAGAGACTTGAAATTTTTTAGATGTAGGTGCTCCTAGTTCCCGCGCAGATCGAGTTTGTTTCCGATAATCGATAACTTACTCCGTTTCCAAGCAATCGACAAAAATCCATATCCACATCCTGTTTTTTTTTGCAAATTGGGAAATAATAAGAGCTAGAGCCACCAAACATGATATGTTGCTTCTAGAATATTATAGATATTTCAAGTATCTTTCATTTCATACCTATCGCCACCTCCCCGCTACCACCACAGAGCTATAAATCAAGTTAATAACCCAACTTTTATTGCCAACCAATTTAAACCACAATTTAAATGCAATTGACTTTTTCAGAATACACAAATATTCTATGGTACAATAAGAAATACTGCAGAACATTTTATAAAGATCGGTTCAGAAAAACCAAAGTTATATGCAACTGCGCAATTGAATGGGGCAGCAGCTTTAAGAATTTCTGTATACATGTACACACACACATTCATGCGCGTCTGCTTCGCATTCTAACAGCATGGTAATTGCATCTTGTTTTTGTAATGTTATTTAAGTTCCTTTTGTTATCATAAGTACTTAATTGTTAGTGTGGCTGCTGAGTAGAGGCATAGCAGGTGGTGCGGTCTGTCGCGAGTTCGAGCCCTACCGGGGAAAGTGTTATTTTTTTTTTTTTGCTGGTGTGGCTGTTGAGTAGAGTCGACAGCAAGTAATGCGGTCAGTTGCGAGTTCGAGCCCTGCCAAGGGAACTTTTCAACAGCCGAGTCGATATAGCCATGTCCGTCTGTCCGTCTGTTTAAAGCTATCTTAATGAAACTTAGCGGAACTCCACCTTTCTATTGCACGCAGCACATATGTGAAAACCAGCTGGATCGGACCACTATATCATATAGCTGCCATAGGGACGATCAGTCGAAAATTAAGTTTTTGTATGAAAAAACATTTTGTTTATCAAGATATCTTGACCAAACTCGGCATTTATTAGTTTTACTATGCTCCTAATATATATGCAATATCCTATAGAGATCGAACCACTATATCATATAGCTGCCATAGGAACGATCGGTCGAAAATTAAGTTGTTGTATGAAAAAACATTTTGTTTTTCATGATATCTTGACCAAACTCGGCTCTTATTAGTTTTACTTTACTCCTCATATATTTGAAAAATCCTTTTAAGATCGGACCACTATATCATAGAGCTGCCATAAGATCGATCGGTCGAAAATTAAGTTGTTGTATGAAAAAACATTTTGTTTTTCAAGATATCTTGACCAAACTCGGCATTTATTAGTTTTACCAAGCTCCTCATATAAGTGCGAAATTCCTATTAAGATCGGACCACTATATCATAGCTGCCATAGGAACGATTGGACGAATATTAAGTTTTTTATGAAAAAACATTTTGTTTTACAAGATATCTTGACCAAACTCGGCATTTATTAATTTTACTAAGCTCCTCATATATATGCAAAATCCTATTAAGATCGGACCACTATATCATATAGCTGCCATAGGAATGATCGGTCGAAAATTAAGTTTTTGTTTGAAAAAACATTTTGTTTTTTAAGATATCTTGACCAAACTCGGCATTTATTAGTTTTACTATGCTCCTCATATATATGCAAAATCCTATTTAGATTGGACCACTATATCATATAGCTGCCATAGGAACGATCGGTCGAAAATTAAGTTTTATGAAAAAACATTTTGCTTATCAAGATATCTTGACCAAACTCGGCATTTACTATTATCCCGGTACTTCTTAGATAGGGGCAAAGCACTATGAGCATTATAAAAAGGTTGGGTCTGCAAGGGTATTAGATCTTTGGCGTGCCGAAGATAGCCCTTCTTTCTCGTTTTTATTAATTTATTTGGTGTTCGAATAAGAGGGTTCGGGGTATGCCCTAGTCGGGAGCTCCCGACTAGAACCTCTTACTTGTTTATAATTAATTTCTTAGGTATGCTTTTGAACTTATATGTCAAATACAGTGTTAAACTTATTAATATTTTTTTACAAATATGGTTATTGTAATTATCTGGAATACATTGTTACATTTTGTGTGTTCATTTATAATTTGTTTCGTTTGTACAAACGAAAGTGGTTCTAATTGTATAACATCATTGCTTACGTAAGTGCTTTGAGTATAATCCAACATATTGTTTGAAATTGAAATTTCATTAATTTGCAGTGAACAATTAAAGATTTTTATTATATTGTTTCCTTCTATTGTTATTTCGTTATTTATACAATTATGGCTTAATATAGTTTTCGGTAAATTCCAAGTTAAAATTATATTTGGTTCTACGTAGTTGATTTGAAAATGTTGCAAAATTTTAGTTTAACTACATTCTGATGTTATTTGGTTTAAAATTCCTGTCAAATATTCATTATTAATAAATTTTTTTGTATCTTTGCTATAAACTTTTTTGTCTTGGGTAAAATATTTTTCATGAGCTATTTCTGTCAAAATATTATTATTATCATCCGGGTATGGAATTATTTCAAATACCGGCCTTTTTATTATTTCTCGATGGGATATTATCAGTATTTCGTTTGTATCTGATTTAAACCAAGTGGAAGTTTTTGTATTTAACAATATCTCAGAATTAACATGCAACAAATAGTAATGTTTTAGTAATTTTGGGTTGAAAATGCCTAATCTTGTGAGCTGCATTTCCATCTCAATGTCTTCTATATATTCTGTAAAGTGTTGTAAGTTAAATATAAGAATATCTAATTTCTTTCCTTTTTGTTTCTCTTGATCTAGTTCGTTCATGATTTCTATTCCTTTGTTTATAGTTGCTTATTTTCTGTTCAATTTCTGTTTTGTCTTCTTGATCTTATGTTCCAAATAAGTATTTATATACTGTTCCTACTATGTTAACTAAACCTCTTTTGCTGCGTTTGGCTATTTTTAAGCCGTTTATTTCTCTGTTTAATTTTTCTACTAGGTATTCGATTTGTATTAGGTTATTAAATTCTTTACTTTGTTCAATTAAATTGTTAAAAGTTTCTTCGGTTTTTGTTATATTAACCGTTAAACAGTGGAATTCGTAATCTGTCGGAATGTCTATGGTTCCTGTTTTAAATATGAGATAGCCGTTATGGACTTTAATAGGATTAATTTCAATGCTTTGTGCATTTATATGGTTTACTGTTATTGATAGTATATTATAATAATTAGTTTAAGCTGGTGCTTGTATATTTTGATCGGTGTCTGTTGTTGACCTGTAATTGTTATATTTGCTTTGATTAGTCTTCTTTTTCTTTTTGAATTTGGTTTTGTAATGTGTTATTTTCCTGCCTCTGTTTGTTTCGATGTTTGTCGTCGATCTGTCTTAGTTCTCCTGTTTTTTTGAATTGGGTTGTCGTCTTCGATTTAACTAATAGTGAATGTTTCTATCTAGTGTCAATTTCATAATTTGTTCGTTTTTTGTTGACGTTATTTATTAGTTTTTCTTTATTAGCTTGAGTGTCATACTCTGGTGTACCTGCGTATATGAATGTGTCCGCTGGTGAATGTGTCCGACTGTTAGTCGTTTTGTGCTTTGTTTTATGATTGTACGTGTAGAGTATAGTTTCAAATTCAGTAAGTTTATTTTCGAGGTTTGAGTCGCTGTTAATGATTCTTAATTTTTCGTTAACTGTCTTATGCAATCGTTCTACGTTGGATATACCATTTTTACTAGTGGTTATATTAATATTTACTGCTTCTGATCTTAGCCATAATTGTAAAGCTGTGCACATAAAAGCTGAGTCTTTGTCTGCTTTTATTTCGATGGGTTTACCCATTTGGTTGAACACTTGTATTATAGCTCGTTTGGTTTCTAACCATTCTCTACTTTTTATTTTATTAATGATGCAAATTTTGGATAGATATCAATGCAAGATAAAAATTGTTTATCTCCTACTATGTAAAAATCCTCTACATATTTTTCTCGGATATTAGCGATTTCCGAAGTTATTTCGAAAGTTAATTTGTATCCCTGTATTCTGTTTTTGCGATGTTGCAAATCTCACATTCATTTATTTGATTGTGAACCCTTAATGTTTTGTTGTAAACTGGAAAATTTAAGCGGTTTGTTTTCATTAGATTTATGGTTGAACCTGTGTCAATGACACATTTTAGAACTTCGTCATTCATAATCAATTTTATGAATGGATTTCTTCTGTTTGTTCCGAGGCTTGCTGATGAAAATTTTCGGATGTATCTATTTTCATCTGCCCACTGTTGCTACCTCTTTGACGTTTAGTCGGAGGGTTTGGCGCATTCAAGCGTGAATGGGACTGATTTTGATAGTTTAAAGGATTTTGGGATCAACCTTGACCTAATTTCTGTTAGAACTCGTGGTGAGCTTTCTGATTGTCTTCGGACTTATTGTGCTGTTTATTTTGTTACGTGATAACTCTGATTCGTGTTGGACTAACCACTTGAACTGGTGGTTGGGTTAACATTTTGCTGATAATTTCCCATGTTCCTACGATTGTTATTTAGATTTCCCTGAACACTATTGTTTTTAGGTTTTTCAGCAAGGCTATTTTCATATAATCCCTCCCATTGAGCTACTTGCTTTAGTTTTTGTTTCGACGTAATGTCGTATCTGGCTAACATCATGAAAGGCCTATCTGGTAATTATTTATTTAGATGTAATTACATCTTTGTTTGTGTTATTCATAGCATTTGTATAAAGTGTCGTATATTATATATATTTATATATATATTTTCTAATGCTAAATTATTTAATATACCAAAAGATTTATTTTCGAGATCCTCGATGAAGTGACGGACGTTTTGGGTTTGTAGTTTTTGAACTTTTTTTTTGTTCTTTGATTTTGCACTTTTACTTCTTTGCACTTTCTTTTTAATTTAGATAATAGTTTGTGATGGATTATTGTTTTAATGTTTTTTTTTTTTTTTTGTGTGTGTCTTAAAAAGACGAAGGAATAACGTATTGCAGGAATCGAAAGATATGCAAAGCCAGTCGTTATTAACTGTAGTAGCTTTCTTGCCCAAAGAGTCAATGTTATTAGACTACTAGTGACCCGAAGGTTCTTGTGCGGATACGTATTCGAGAAAACGCTTTTTACACACCGACAACAATTTCGGTCGCGATTGTGCGTTTGATCTGGGAATTAATTATCCTTTAGCGATCTTTTCTTTTTCCCGACGTATCCTACCGGCTGCTCCAGTTATGTTTTACACGTTAAGTTACTATAAAAAAATATATTTCAATTTATTATTTTCACTAACGGCTACTTTTGATGAGTACATTCAGATTTGCTTCCCGAATATGAACTGATTTATCTAACTGTTGCGGTCGCTTAGCAAACTTCGCTTTGAGAGAGATTGAGTCAAAATTGAGTGAAGTTTGAGCTGCGTCAGCAATTATGCGTGGGATTGTGCTGTGATGGGAACATTGACAGTGGCGTGATATTTAGGGTGAATTGTTTATGTCTACCAAGGGGGACAGTTTGATCTTGACCAATGTCGATGTTATCACCAGGCTCTTTGTTTACAATATTAGAAATGTTTATACTTGTGCTTATGCTTATGTGCTAAGTTATGTTAAAGGGTGGGTGCGACTATGGATATGTCACCATATATATGTGTATCACCTCATCGCCTTGATGATACTGGTAACTTGTTCGTGCGCTAATACAATCTGGTGCCGAAAGCGACTTAGAGGCTTTTCCATCGAATCCAATGTATAAGACAGGAACAATTGATTGAGAATCGTTGCCGCGTCAGATTCTGGCTCATCGCGATTGCCCTATAGGGTGTTCACGTTCTGGCGCGACAGCGCATGAGCTACATGATTTCTTTACCATTTTAAAAAGTTTGTTGGCGCCAAGCACGGCCTGCTTACAAGATACGTAAGCATCCTGAGTTCCATGGCACTCAGCAAGGCACTTTACCATGCCAAGGGGTTCGCTGTATACAGCTCCCTCTATGATATCGGCCTCTTTGCAAGCTTTCACCTCCGGTACCGAAAGTTGTGTGTTTCTACTTGACACCTGTGAAATTTGGTGTACAAGCTCCTGCCTCAGCATAGCTTCCCTATTGTGCTTGTGCTGCGAGCGTGCTCTGCACTGCGGCATCAACTATCGTGCGCAACTGCTCCAGATCCATTGCTTAATTTGTTTTTGTGTCTGCTTCAATCGGAACGGCACACCTTGATATCTGTAAAGTGTTAAATTCTCCTATTAAGCGCGCTAAAACACTATCGTCGCTATCGTAATGTCCCTGATCGTGTACATCGAAGTCACATCAAGATCATTCGAACCTAAACAAACTTCTAGGCACCGTTCATCACACAGAGTGATTTAAAACTTTTCGAATTATTATCAAAAAAAATCCTGGAAATAGATGCTCACTTTTGTGGCGAACTAGGTTTATCAAATCGTTGATGTATAAAGAAATGTTATTATATATTGTTTGTTATATATTTTTTTGTAAAACCATCTAACAGAGTTTTTATTTGTCGCAAGCAGTGAACTAGCGCATCAGCTTGAAATTATATCTAATGTCTTTTCTCAGGTCGCAAGTGGGCTTATTTCTGCGCGTGGTTTTTATTGTAGATTTATTTCTCGAGTTTTTTTTTTATTTAACTTGTGTTGCTGCTGCGAATTTTTATTGTCTTTTATCAAAAAAAAAATATCCCGTTTGTGGGTTTGTTACGGTGGCCGCCAATCACTGCATTTATAAATGCAGTATAAATGTATTGGTTATTTACATTTAAAATGCAGTTCAGTTAACTCAGACGAGTGGTTTCTGCAAAGGAGCGGTATGCTACGCTTTATTCGTATCCTAACTTAATAAGCAAAGATAGCCTGAGTCGCCGTTGATCGTCGCGCCTGGCAATATAGCTGCGACATATCCGCCGCGATCATGACTCTGGTCATTGGCTTTCCCAGATCAGCAAATACCAATAGTCAGTGCTTAACTTTTATTAATACACTACACCTCCCTTTTTAGAAAAATAACGATATATTATAAATTTGTCGTTTTCTTATGAACTGAATTATAATAAAACAAAAATAAATTTTTTAATATATATATATTTATATCCTGAACCCATTGACAATGGGTAAAAAGGGTATATTGTATTTGTGCAAAATATAAATGTATGTAACATGCAGAAGGAAGCGTCTCCGACACCATAAGGTATATATATTCTTCATCAGCATCAATAGCCTAGGCGATCTAGCCATGCCCGTCTGTCTGTCCGTCCGACCGTCTGTCCGTATGTATGAACGCAAGGATCTCAGAACCTATAAGAGCTAGAGACCTGAAATTCTAGGTGCAGGTCCTCCTGCCTGCGCAGATCGAGTTTGTTTCCGATAATCGATAACTTACTCCTTTTCCAAGTAATCGATAAAAATCGATATCGACATCCTGGTTTTTTTAGCAAATTTGGTAAAAGATAAAAGCTAGAGTCACCAAACATAATATGTTGCTTCTTAAATGTTATACATATTTCAAGTATCTTTTATTTTATACCTATCGCCACCTCCCCGCTGCCACCGCACAGCTATAAATCAAGTAAATAGCCCAACTTTTAATGCCAACCAATTTAAACCACAATTTAAATGCAATTGACTTCTTCAGAATACACAAATGTTCTATGGTACAATAAGATATACTGTAGAAAATTTCATAAAGATCGCTTAAGGAAAGACCAAGGTTATAACTGCGCAATTGGATGGGCAGCTAGCGAATACTTCAAGTATTTCTGTATAAAGATACACACACATTCATTCGCTTCTGCTTCGCATTCTATTGCATTCTAACAGCACTTCTTTCTTTTTTCTGTAATGCTATTTTCGTTCGTTTTTTCTCATAGGTATTTAATTTTTGGTGTGGCTGCTGAGTAGAGGCATAGTAGCCACACCATAGATGTTTGTCGCGAGTTCGAGTCGTACCCGGGAAAGTATTTTTTATTTATTTTTTTCTTGCTGGTGTAACTGTTGAGTAGAGTCGACAGCAAGTAATGCGGTCCGTTGCTAGTTCGAACCCTGCGAAGCGAACTTCTTCCCGACTAGAATCTCTTACTTGTTTATGTTAAAATTGCAAAATGTATAAAACAGAATATGCATTTAAAAATTGATTAAAATAAATACATAGATAAAAAAATTCATTAAAATAATATGCACATTTTTTTTCTATTGGCTGATCAGGCCTGTATTTTCTATTCCGAATTCGATTTCATAAAGTACAGTTATATTAATTACACAAGGCCGATTTGCATTCAAGATTATAATGCATTTATTTTTGATTGCAGTTCGTGCAAACTGTGAATAATTTTAAAACTAAAACTTAAAGTACCTTAACTAAACGCAGGAAGCCACTGCTGCAGGCAGGCAAGCCGGTAGAATGCTGAGTCGGCGTAACTTGTGTTCGTCGTAAGAAGCCAGGAAAGTTCCTGTGACTAATTGACTGTTCTCAGTGCTATCCACCACATTAACTACTGCGCTGCTGATGATTAAGACCCAGATGCCCGGGGCGTGTGGCACATTGTGCGACGGTTCATAATACCAGTTGTTCGGCCACCGTATTACCTTCATATAAATCTAATATTATATTATTGCGTTGAACGGGAAACATACCAATATTCTTACAAGCTAATTTAGGCTTAGGGTATTTTACCAAAAATCTAGCAATTCGGAATCTTGAAAAGCTTTGATATTGGATACTTCTAAAAAGTCTGTGATACTAATATTTGTGAGCTGCTCATTTAACAATTCGCCAATGAGCTCATTTGATTAATTTTAATCTCTACGATCTTAAGTCTTTACGATTTATAATTAGCATTCTATTCTTTGCCAAGATTGTTGCATAAAAATGCTCAATTTTCACATCTGGTTTTAGGATTGCAATAAGTACATTTGAAACTTCATTATGTCTTCTGGTCTTAGAATTTATTGTTAATCTGAATTTGTATATTTTCTGCATCTATTAACTGACCCTGTTTGAATTTTATCTGCTCCCAGTTATCAAAATCTGGGGTTCCTGCAATTACCTTAAGGGCACTGCCTATCATATTTATACTCAGTGGTACTCAGTTTCATGTGGTTTTTCGGCAGTTTGTCTATCAGTTTCCATCTCTCCTCGATGTAGATTTCAAACGATGTCAAGTTTGTTGTGTGTCCCATGTAGCTGTACTCGTCCCTGATTGTCACGTCTCCGTCGACTATAGGTATGTAGTCCGCGTGTGAATAGTCGTTAAGGCTCCGTCTCACTGCGGTCATAGTTCTCACTGTCAGTGCTAGAAAATATATTAACCTAAAGTAAAGATAAAATGGATTGATATAAATACTCATCGAATTTTTGATTATTAATTTATATGAACGCTTGGACAAAGGTTAACTTTAGGTTGTCCTTATGGACCATCCTCGCTTTTATAAGAACAATCTTACCCAGATGCGCCTCCACTATCGCTTCAGTGAATAGGGGCGAAAGTTTATTACCAAATCTCTTATTTGATTTTACCCATACCTTCTTAACCGCTTTGTATGTTTTTTGGTCCTTATATCTTTTATCTGCACTGCAACATCTATAGGGATGGCCTGGATAATTTCTATTGGTTTTTTATTTGTAACCGAATAAATCAACCTATAGTATTTTCTTGTTGCAAGAAGGGTATTGTCGACAGTATCTTCGCCGTGGTTTACATTTTTTAAAAAACAGCGACTTATATCCCCCAAGGTGCCGTGAAAACGTTTGACCTGCCCATTGGATGTACTGTGTAGGGATGGTGCGTTTGCGATCACGATGTCAAAGTTGTTTGACAAAATCGATCTAATGGTCTCTGAGCTAAAAGACTTTTCGTTGTCACAGCAAATCGTTTTTGTTTTAGGGAAGAAGTTTAAATATTGTAAAAGTAGAGCCTTTATGTCGACGATTGCGCGTGAACGAATCGGCTGAACAACTGCAAATTTAGAAAATTTGTCGATGCAGGGCTATAAATATTTGTTTATCTGTGAAGTAAACGTCCACATGTTACATTATGTTTGCTCATAGCGCACACTTGGCAGCTTGCGGCTGTTTTTGTTGTTAAACGGCCAATTTTTGGAAAAAAAAATAGTCCCAGGTATTTGTTGGGCATTTTTTTGAGCCGCGCGATTCATGCTCAGCTATAGCTATTTCTCTCAGTTGTGTGTGAGATGTCCATTACAAAATTTTTTGAATGTCGGAACGTTGTCGAAGGAAATTCCTTGACTAGTCTTTGCTGGATAAAGGCCAAAATGGGAAGCTCATCTTCTTGCAGGGTGTTTCGATCGAAAAACTGTATGACATGTCTAGTTTTTGCCTTGAACAAGATATGTCTTTGTTTTGAAGGATAGGGTTTCTGGTATTGAAAGTAGTTGACTGGCTTATCTGTCGTCTCTATTGTGAAAGTCAGAGTCAGAGCAGCATCGGATTCTGCTGAATCCTCAAAGGCGTTATTTTTTTGGCGAGAGAGGGCGCCCGCCACAAGCGTTCGCATTTTATCCGATATGAATATGTAGATGTTCAGATTTGTAACTTCAAACAAGCAATTTCTAAGATTTTTCAATGCCCACACAATGGAAAGAAGTTCTCGCCCATTTGTGGCAAAGTGTATCTCATTGTCTCGCAGTGTGCGCGAGATCATTGTTATAGGACTGCACCAAGCCATTGGCCTGACGCGTCTGGGGGATTCCGCCTCTACATATGGTAAATTCCAAATATTCCACGTTTTACTTGAAGAATTTTGACTTTTCTTTGGAAACTATCATGCCAGCGTCCCTAGGGCTTTTCAAGACCCACTCAATGTGCTTGATGTGGTTTTCCTTGTTAGGGGAGAAAATTATTACGTCTTCTACATAGACGTAAGAAGTTGTCCCGATCTGGTCCCTAAGGAGGTCATTTATTGCCCGTCGACACTTTTTTTGTCGACTACCCATATTGGGTTGTTTTATGGTGACTTTGAGGCTCTAATTATGCCGTTCACCAGTAGTTGTTTAACTTCTGCGTTGACAAATTCAGACACCCTCATTGGATACCGGGATAATTTGGAATATACCGGTTCGCCGTCCGTTCGGTTTGTGGCGATAGTGTTTTCGTTATAAGGCAGAGATTCGTTAATGCATGCGAAGCCATTAGCCATCCGGTCAATCACCTGATTGAAAGTGGGTCTTACCGAGGCGGGAACATCTACGTCACTAATTTGGATATGGTTCATTTGTTTGCATGTTGTGAATTCAATTTTTTCTGTCCCTCGGTCGTGTTTTGTAATGTTGTTAGTCAAATCTATTTGGGCGTTAATCTGTTTTAACAGATCAAGGCCGAATATGCCCTCGAAATCATGTACTTATTCTAGTATGAAAAAGAATGATTTTACACTGAAAAGGTCAATGAGCCATTTTTGACATGGAATCGCTGACTTCCAATGCGCCAGCTCGGGAAGGGGTTTTATGAAATTTTTGGATGCACTTGTGTCTAACAGGAGACTGATTGTTTTCCCTGCAACAGTGTGTCTAATAAACGGGAGCAGGGATCTTCCGCTAAAAAATTACTGCTTTCCGCTCTTAACAGGTCATCTTCGACTGCCTCTGCTACGTGCTGTGAGTGCGACACGTAGCCCTCGTTATCCTTTTCTTGGGGCAAATGGTTAAGGTTTTGTTGGGTCCTCATAGACTGGTCCCCATAATTTTAGTTACTTCTGTAGCCCTGTGTGGTCTGCCTAAGGCGGGAAGAAGTGTCCACTTCCATTGGTACGGGGCCACGCCCTTGTGGCTTTTGACACTGAAAGCGCTGCTGGGAGGTCTTGGGGTTGACCTGGGAAAACGGCCCACCTCAAGGACTTCCTCAATCCCAAAGTATAGAAAGCATCACTCCTGAATTTGTCGTTTAGTATAGCCGCTGCGGCGGAGTCATGTGTCATTAAGGTCATGTTCGTCAGTAGTGTACGTTTTTTTTCGACTTTGTCGTAGTACTTTAATAATCGTAGGTCACCTTGCCTGAGCGTGCTTAGTTGTCGTTGGATCACGTGCACTGGTGTTTTGTCAGCAAACGTTAAATCCAATTTGGCGATAATCGCCCTAAAGTTCAACACTGTATTTAATGGGGCGCTGGGCCCCTTACTTTATTGCGGATAATGCCCACGGCCTAATAATGTCTCGAACTGCCATCATAAGGCTCAAACACTTTGTAGGCGTCGTAGGCGGCCATGTGTGTGTCCATGAGACACAGTTTTCTTGAAATCCGTCAAATTCTGGAATGGACATTATGATGGCTAATGGTTCTTCGCATTTAATTCCTGGCAGTATTTGTATTTCCTGGTAAACTTCTATTTGCGGGGTTGTTCCCTTAAGTCCTTTAAATTGTTCTGTTATACTAGCTATATGTTGTTCAAACCATTACGCTTGTTGTTCAAGGGGTCGGATCATATGCGCTTCTAACTGTGCTCACTGTTCATTTTGTTTGCTGATCTGTGTTCATTATAGGCCGGAATAAGATCGTCTGCACTGCTATCGTTTGACCTTCATACACTCCGCATTTGCTTAGACTATGGAATCAGAACACTTTGGAGCAAAAATATTGTTGCTCTCTTTTTTATTATTTTAAGGAAAATTCAAAGTTGGCTCAGAAAGTCTAGCAATGAAAAAAATGCTTAAATCACAAGTAAAGGAAATAAGTATTTATATATTCGGAATCTTAGAATCTTCTTATCATCGACAGCTTTGTTAAAATGTTTTTTTTTTTTATCTTTATTTTTTCTTTATTGGCTTGAATTGTTAAAAAATGAGCATCTCAATAACATGTTTGCTTAAAGTAGCTGGCCCCTCGAGGTCTAGCCTAAGCAGTTGAGCAGTTTTGTTCTGTTGATAAATTTAGCACTTAAATTTAAAGTAACTTTAATAAACGTGCGAAGCAGCCGCTGCAGGCAGACAAGTCGGCAGAATGCCAAGTCGGCGTATCTTCTATACTCAAATTAAGCTCTAATGTTTTGATATCATATAGTTCCTTATTTTTGTACCCTGAACCCATTAAAAATGGGTATGAGGGTATAATATTGTTTCGCAAAACTCAAATGTATGTAACAGGCAGAAGGAAGCATCTCCGACCCCATATAGTATATATATTCTTGATCAGCATCAATAGTCGAGTCGATCTAGCCATGTCCGTCTGTCTGTCTGTCCGTATGTATAAAAGCAATGATCTCAGAACCTATAAGAGCTAGAGACTGGAAATTTTAGATATAGGTCCTCCTAGTGCCTGTGCAGATCGCGCTTGGTTTCGATAATCGATAACTTACTCCGATTCCAAACAATCGATAAAAATCGATATCGACATCCTGTTTTTTTAAGCAAATTGGGTAAATAAAAAGAGCTAGCGTCACCAAACATGATTTGTTGTTTCTAGAATATTATACATATTTCAAGTATCTTTCATTTTATACCTATCGCCACCTCCCCGCTGCCACCACACAACTATAAATCAAGTTAATAGCCCAACTTGTATTGCCAACCAATTTAAGCGACAATTTAAATGCAATTGACTTCTTCAGAATACACAAATATTCTATGGTACAATAAGATATACTGTAGAAAATTTCATAAAGATCGTTTAAGAAAAAACCAAGGTTATAACTGCGCAATTGGATGGGCAGCTAGCGAATACTTCAAGAATTGCTGTATACAAATTAAGTCTTCCGTCGTAACTTCCTTGTTTGGCGACGATGTGTGGTTAATCCAACAGGTGAATTCTTCTCCTTATGAGGTGGCGATGAATCCAACAGGAGACTGTTGGAATGATGTGATTAGGTTGTGGGAACTTTCCCAGTTGCCCGTCTTGGACGTGGTCAACTATGATTGATAACACAAAAATTGTTTATTGACGGCAATGCCGGAGTTTAATCATTTACTCGTCTTATAATGTTGCGATCTTAATTGAGACTGAAGGCTACAGAAATGTTCAAGCTTAAGCTTGCCCTGTGAAGCCAATGCATCACGCCATACGCTAGAGTCGGCATGCCGACTCAGCATTCTTGCGCAAGCAGCACGGGTGTCCGTTTTCAGTTGCTATGCTCAGAACTCTTGGCAGCGGGTCAGCATTGTTTACAAGAATACTACTTTGTTGCTGAGGACTACCAAAATGCTTAAGGCTGTGTGTTGTTGTATTTGTTGCTGAGGGCAACCAAATACTTATGATTGTGTGTTGCGTACTTAGAAATACCAATGTATGACTGTGACAGTGTATCTTATATGTTTAGTTGTTAACTTACATATACACACACATCCATGCGCTTCTGCTTCGCATTTTATCGCATTCTAACAGCATGGTAATTGCTACTATTTTCTGTAATGCTATCTTAGTTCGTTTTTTTCTCATAAGTATTCAATTATTGGTGTGGCTGCTGAGTAGAGGCATAGCAAGTAGTGCGGTCTGTCGCGAGTTCGAGTCGTACCCGAGAAAGTATTTTTTTTTATACCCTGAACCCATTAAAAATGGGTATAAGGGTACATTGTATTTGTGCAAAATGCAAATCTATGTAACAGGCAGAAGGAAGCATCTCCGATCCCATATACTTATATTTATTCTTGATCATCATCAATAGCCGAGTCGATCTAGCCATGTCCGTCTGTCTCTCTTTGCGCATATGCGACTGTGGAAAGGAATCGGACAGTTTTTCCGTCTCGTCTACCATACTAACAAATTCAGAAATGTTACTTGAGTGCCTCAAGTAGCTACGTTGATCGAACACCAGTACTTCCCCGTCTAAGACCGGAATGTAATTGGCATGCGGGAAGTCGGTGATCCGAGCATTTACCGCTGCTAGTGCCACAAGCAAAGTGAGTGCAAGCCTGAAATGGGCGAAAAATATAAGACGATGTTCTAACTCTAAGTTGGCTTACTAGCTAAGTGTGGAGGAAAACTTATTTCAGGTTGTCCTTATGGACCACCCTCCCCTTAATGAGGACAAACGTTCCCAGGTCTGCTTCGACCTTTTGTTCTGAGCATAAGGGAGTTTACTTGTTCCCTAGCCTCTTGTTGTTCTTCTGGAACACCTTTTCTCCTACCTCGAAAACGTGGTTTTGCCTGGATGCATTGCACCTTTTGATATTGTCTTGCTGTGCCTGTCTTTGACGTTCTCGCTACGATCATAAGCTGCGGCATGGACGACCTCTATTGGTTTCTCGCGGGTTACTGAGTGCAAACTTTTGTTGTACTCTATCGTAGCCTTTAAGATTAATTCTGTAGTGTCGCTGATTTTCTTGTCTAACTTAAGGCATCTCGCAATTTCGGTCAGGGTGCTATGAAAGCGCCCCACCTGGCCGTTTGAGGTTGTTCGGCCTGTTTTAAGGCGCGAGAAATCATTGTTATTGGCCTATTGCCTTGGGAAAGAACCGCGCCGATTCCACTGGCCGAAGCATCAGTGGTTAAATCGAACGGTTTCTGGAAGTCTGGATACATTAACATGACATCTTCTGATGCCAAAATACTCCGCAGACGGTGAAATGCATCGCGTTGAACTTCATTAAATTCAACAGGGATTTTCTTTGACACGTGCCTACTAACTGAACCATTTTCCCCTTTAAGTATGTCCGATATCGGACGCGCTATAGCGGCAAAGTCCTTAATAAAGATCCCACAGTAGTTGGCTAACCCCAAGAAGGACCTAACGCTGTAGACACTCTTTGGTTCAGGGAATTCCTGAATGGCCTTAACTTTTTTGGGATCGTATGTTGCTCCGTCTTTGGTTACAATGAAACCCAGGAATTCGATACTTTCCTTGAAGAATCAAGTCTTTTCAGGGCCTACACGCATGTTGGCGTCGATTAGACATTTTAACACAATGTTAATGTGTTTAAGGTGCTCCGTTTCATTTTTAGAAAAAATTATGACGTCGTCTACATAGACAAAGCAAATCTTTCCTATATGTTCCCTCAGGATATCGTCTATTGCCCTTTGGAATATGCTGCTTGCGCAGGCCGAATGGTAGGCGACAGAACTCGTACTTGAAAACGAAGTCTTTTCGCGGTCATGCTCCGCAAGGTAGATTTGATGGTACCCAGACTTTAAGTCGAGGGTAGTGAAGTATTTCGCCTTTCCTAGATTTGCTAAGATCATGGGGATGCTCGGCATGGGGTAACGGTCCGATATGGTTTTTTCGTTCAGTTTCCTGAAGTCGATTACCAACCTTTTTTTGGGTTTCCGTATGAGTCAGTGCCTTTTTTATCAACCACCCATGTTGGGCTGTTGTAAGGCGATCTGGAGGGCCTGATTATGCCATCGTCCAGTAATTGTTTGACTTCTTTGTTTATGAAGTCAGAAACACCCATGAGACTCGGGTATCTTGAATACACAGGCTCGTTGTCTACTGTTCGGATTGTAGCGATAACAGCAGTATTAAAAGGGAGAGCTTCATCTGTATTTGAGAAAGCTCTTTTGTTTCTGAGTATCATGTCCCTAAACTCTTTCTTTACGGAAGGGGGGACTACGATGTCGTTGACATCGGTGAAGTTCACATCAGCACATTGATAGTACTGGAGTTTTTCGGATGTACTCTGGTATTCCAGAGTGTTTTTTGCCAAGTTTAATTTGACTCCGGCTTGTGTTAGCAAGTCGAAGCCTATGATGGCGTCGAAAGAACTTAGGGTATCGAGGAGAAAAAACGGGGAAGTATGTTGGAAAATATTCATCAAGCATTTGCGCTTGATTTCGGTAGACCCGTGGATTACCGAGAATGACTTGGCGACCGGCGTTATGGTCTTTAGCTCTGTTAAGGGCTTCACATAATTTTTCATTCATCTTCATTTTAAATTCATCTTTGTTAAATCTGGTTTGTTTGGCTTGGGCACGGCTTTTGTTACTTTCAGCAATTTGCGCTCGGTCTTGCAAGGCTTTAGCGTAAGAGTTCGCGAACATGCTTCTCTCAATGCTAGCTTCTGCCTCTCTGGCAAGGGCCAGTGCGGATGGTAGATCTTTTGGTTGTGCAGGGAATACAACCGCTCTCAACGGCTTTCTGAGACCGGAGATAAAGGCGTGCAAGGCGTCGTCTCTGACCTCCCGGTTGAGCAAATCGGCGCCTTCATGGTCGTGAGACATTACAATTTTGTTAGTTACGAGCGTGAGTTTCTTTTCGACGTCATCGTAGTATTGCATCAGGGACATTTCGCCCTGCGTAACTAACTCCAAACATTGTCTCAACAAGCGCAAGGATGTTTTATCCGAGTATGTGCAATCTAGCCTAGCTAGTATTGCATCGAAATTTAGGACAGTGTTGTGAGACACTAGTAAGGCTCCAGCTGGGCCTTTGATTTTGTTCCTAATGATCGCTACCGCTTGGTAGTGTGCAGTGCTCTTTGGATAGTTCTTGAATAGTTCGTACGCGTAGATGGCTGCTTGCCTCCACGCTACATACTCATCCTGTACGCCGGAGAAATCCGGCACAGATTTAATAATGTCCAAGGGAATATCGCATTTGGCGTTAGGATCGACGGATATTTACTCGTATGTGACGATTTGCGGCGCCTCCACCTGCAAACTCTGTACTTGTGAAGCTAAAGCGGTTATTTGTGCTTGAAACTGATTTTGTTGTTGCGCTAAAGCTTGCCTGATGGCACCCTCAATGAGATTCCGAACTTGAGCCGGCTCCATTTTTTCAGTTACAACGGTATCTGCAGGAGTAGGATCTACTGAGCAATTGATTTCCCCCTCCCAACTATCGTCACTATTATATTCGACTTTTATCTCCCTATAATTCCAACTCATTGGCTTATGGTTGGCACTTTTGAAACTTAGGCCGATCGAGAAAGATCGGCAGGTAACGCTGTTGGCAATAGTGGAAACTGGTGAATCTTGGGGTATGCAATATTTATTATAAAAAATTGTTAAGGGTATGCAGCAAAAAATATAATGCTGCCGAAAGTATGCAATAATTATTCGTTTAAGGTATGCAATGCTTTATTAACAAGGAACGCTGGTAAAAGTATGCAACAGTTTTTAGTGAAAGTATGCAATGATTTAAAGGAATGAAATGCTGGCAGAAGAAAGCAGCAATGTTTACTTTACTTTACACTTTTTTTTTTTATAAAAATCACACGTATCGGTACGTGGCGTTCGTGAATAATTTCTTCAAAACTGAAATCACTTTGCGCTCTTCTTGCACTATTTTTAGCCACTGCTTGCGGTGGCGGCAGCTTATTGCGGTACTTTACCTAAGATAAGCCAGACTTAAACGGTGCTTAGTTTGCCCCTCGCCCTGCGCGCTGCGCAAGCGAGAGGTTGGTTCCGTTAATTCTTATCTTTTGATCTGGAAAAGTGGACGACAATTGCATTATTTGACTCTAAATAATAACAATTGACGGTATGGACAATAACTCATGGAATCAGTCGCTACCTAGTAATAGGCAAGCTGTACTAGAGGAGATGAGAAAAGCAGCAAGGGTAAGCCCTGAAACTCTACGCTCTCAAATCCGCGGTAGCGTAGCATCCATTTCTGCAGAAAACAACAGCTTATTCTCGAATCGGGTGATAACTGGGCCGACAGTAACAACCAGCTCTGATACCAGCGTTACCTGCACTATCTCTATGTCGCAAGCAAGTTTGACATCTACATCTACGTATACTGTAGCGGCAACTGTGGGGCCTAACATTTCCTCGACTACGTCACTTGACAACACATTGGGTGAAATCTTGTCAGCAGCAACTCGTAAGACGAAGTGCTCGTTTCAAGAACGCGACCTGCCTGCTAGTAAAAAACATAAAGGAGTTATAAACACTTCTAAATCTATACAGAAAGCTAAGCCGAAGCCCGCTGAGCTGCACAAGGAAGTAGCCAAAGACACGGCATTCACCTCGACTGCAGCAGCACTGAGTAAAAACCGTTTTGCAGTTCTGGACGAAGAAGCGGACAACATGATGGAGCAAGGATTGTCAGAAAGCGATTCTGACGACGAAGATGAAGCTCGTGCTGTTGGCAACGGAAACAAACAATCCTCAAAAACGCTCTCAAAGCCTTCAGCAATATGTGTACCACAAGTCAACAATCCCTCAGGCATGGAACAAGCACTAGACTCGTGCGTGGGTGCCAACAATTATAGCATTCGCACCTCTAAGTTCGGCGTATCACGGATATACACCGCAAACTCTGACGCTTTCCGAGCAGCTGTAAGACATTTGACAAAACTTAACTGTCAATTCTGGCACCATCAACTTAGGGAGGAAAAGCCTTACAGGGTTGTCGTCAAGGGCGTTAATGCCAACGTCCCCAAACCACACATTGCGCAAGCTTTTACTGACCAGGGTTTCGAAACTCTCAATATATATTGCCCAAGAAAGGCAGATTGGCGTAAAGTTCAGGTCAACGAGACAGACGATGAAGCGACGATCAACTACAAGACTAGGCAAAATCAATTTTTTGTCAATCTAAAACAAGGACCCAATGTGTCTAATGCTTTGAAAATTACACAACTCGGCAGATACAGAGTCTCAGTGGAGCGTGCTCCTCGCAGAAAAGAAGTTCTTCTTCGGTCATTCCAAAAATTATTGCCTTCAGGACCCAATCTGTGGCAAATGCGCTGGCTCTCATATGACTGGTTCTCTGCTTTGCACGAGTGAAAATTTCCTGTGCGTCAATTGCGGTGGTGATCACGCGTCGACCGACAAAGACTGCCCCGTCAGGATTAAGAAAAGCAAAAAAATGAAACCGATCCCAAGGCTCCCTGCTACTGGCAACACTGCCAGGCCAAAATATAACCAAGGCCCTTCACGTGGATTCATCCCGGCTGAGACTGTCAGATGCAGTATGTCTTACGCCGACGTTGCTCGGCCCAAAAGGGCGGAATCTGGTCCAAATTGTGACAAGCAGCTTCAGCGAGAATCAAACTTGCCTGACAAGAAATTGGCTGCGCTGGAGAGCTCCATACGGGATCTCAACTCCAGAATGGACCAATTATTCAAGTTGAAGTTGAAGGTTCAAGAGACTATGGAGGCTAACAAGGCCTTCCGAGAATTGGTCCAGGTTCTCATTTCAAGTATCCAAAAATGATGCAACCGATCATTAAAATCTGATTGTGGAACGCACGGGGACTAGTTAAGGGCTCTGGAGAGCTCCGGCTGTTTCTTAGTGCAAATAATATAGATGTAATGTTTGTCACAGAGACACACATGAAAGAGGGACAGCGTGTCTTCCTGCCAGGCTACTCCACCTACCATGCCTTCCACCCCAGCGGTAACAGCAGAGGTGGCGCCACAGTCATTGTGCGCTCCAGCATGTGCCACATTCCTCAGCCTCCCATCTCAACAAACAACATACAGCTAGCTAGAGTGAATCCGCAGACATCGGAAGGGCCCGTCGCTCTAGCATCTTTGTATCTTCCTCCCAAAAAGCCTTGTACTAAAGCGGAATTTGAATCCCTGTTTTCCATGCTAGGTAACAAATTCATTGCAGGTGGTGACTACAACGCCAAGCACTCATGGTGGGGCAACTCAACAAATTGCTCCAGAGGCAAAATATTGCAGGATGTAGTGGCGAATGATCGGTAACAAATTCTTGCAACGGGTGAGCCTACATTTTACTCATCCAACTCCCTAGTGTCAACATCAGCGCTAGATTTTTTTATCATTAATGGATACGCAATGAGCAGGCTTAACGTGAAAACGCTTCATGAGCTCTCTTCGGATCACACACCACTTATAGCTGATTTACACGCCACTCCGATAAGCAAGTCACAGCGCTCTTGTTTACTAGCACGCGGTGCTGATACAGAAATTTTCAGGGCCCATCTGGAGCAGCTGATTGATCTAAATATGGAAATTCAAGACGCAGATGATATTGATAACGCAATCGATATTTTTATGAGCAAGCTGAAAGATGCTGCAACAAGAGCTGCTCCTAGGAATCAACAACATCTGCATGGAGATAGATCGCCTCAGCTTCCTCCTATAATCGTTGAGCTCCTGCGTCTCAAGCGTAAAGTAAGAAAGGAGTATGCAAGAACAGGAGATGCCCGAATCCAACAGATTCACAACAGGCTGGCTAATCGTCTTCCTAAAGTTCTGGCTCGCAGAAAAAGAATTCAAATTGACAACATGTTGGAAAACTTGGGTACCGATGTTTCTACTAATTTCTCTCTGTGGAAAATTACTAAGAGATATAAGACGTTGGAAACACCGAAATCGGCTATTAGGGACCCTTCAGGGAGCTGCTGCCGCACTAGTCTTGACAAAACGGAAGTATTTGCAAACAATCTCGAGCAACGATTCAGGCCGCACTACTTTGCACCCGAGAGTCACTGCAGGATAGTTGCGGAGGCATTGGAAACACCGTTTCAAATGGCTTTGCCTTCAGATACTGTGACACTGGACGAAGTGAAGCAGCTGGTGTCAAAGCTTAAACCCAATAAGGCCCCTGGCGAAGACTTACTTGATAACAGAACCATAAGACTCCTACCAGATCAAGCACTGTTGTTTTTGGTGCTTATTTTCAACAGCGTCCTACGTGTGGGATACTTTCCGAGAGCCTGGAAGTCGGCTAACATTATTATGATCCTGAAGCCTGGAAAGCAACCAACTGATGTGGACTCTTATAGGCCGATCAGCCTTCTTCCTTCACTGAGCAAAATAATGGAGAGGTTGATTCTAAACAGAATGCTGGATCTCGAGACTGATACCCTTGCGATCCCTAAATTTCAATTTGGATTTCGCAAGCAGCATGGCACTCCAGAACAGCTGCATAGAGTTGTCAACTTTGCGCTAGAGGCCATAGAGAAGAAAGAGTATGCGGTCGCTGTCTTCCTGGACATACAGCAAGCTTTCGACAGGGTGTGGCACCCTTGACTTCTTTACAAAGCCAAGAGACTCTTAACCCCCCAGCTGTTCCAGGTTATAAAGAGCTTCTTAGAAGGGCGCACATTCCGAGTGGCTGACGATGGGTGCAAGTCCTCCATTAAATCAATCGAGGCTGGCGTTCCCCAGGGCAGTGTTCTAGGCCCCACACTGTACTCGATATTTTCAGCGGATATACCAAACCATACGGCAATCACCTCAGTCGACAAAAGCGATACGCTAATAGTGACCTACGCCGACGACACTGCGGTGCTCACAAAAAGCAGTTGCATACTACTAGCCAAAAGTGCACTGCAGGAGTTTTTGGACGCATTCCAGGAATGGGCATCGAAATGGAATGTGTGCATAAACGCAGGTAAATGTGCAAACGTGACTTTCACAAATCGAGTGCAGAACTGCCCAGTCGTATCACTTAATGGAAGAGTACTGGATCATTCACTTGCGCACAGGTACTTAGGTGTCATCCTAGACAGAAGCCTTACCTTCGAAGGACATGTCACGTCACTGCAGCACTCATATAGAGCCAAATTAAACAAGATGTCCTGGTTACTCTCGTCCAAAAACAAATTGTCGCTGGAGAACAAGGTCAAAATATACAAGTGCATTTTAGCTCCCAGCCTATTCTATGCCATACAGGTGTACGGTATTACTGCCAAGTCGCACCTGAATAAGATCCGTGTGCTACAAGCTAAGACCTTGAGGATGATCTCTGGGTCTCCATGGTACATAAGGACACGTAACATTGAGCGCGACCTTAAGGTGCCCAAAATAGGTGACAGAATTCAAGTGATTGCCCAAAAATACACGGAGAGGCTAGGAGCTCATCCAAACAGTTTAGCTAGACGCCTAAATACTGCCTGTCACCGTACAAGAGTAAGGAGGAGACTCAAACGCCATCACCCTCAAGACCTCCTGAACCGGGTCTTGACATAAATATCTCATACTAAAATTTAGACGATCTCCCCAGTATCACCCTTTAACCCTCCCCCTTATAAGTTATCTTTAATTCATTGTTATGTTCTATCATAAATTATTTTGTTATTTTTAGTTTAATTTTCTGATTAGTTTAAGTTGCCTTGCAAGGTAGCAGCACACTTATCTCGTTAAATAAATTTCATTATTACCTTTAAAAAATAAAAAAAAAAAAATTATGAGGTGGCGATGAATCCAACAGGAGACAGTTGGAACGATGTGATTAGGTTGTGGGAACTTTCCCAGTTGCCCGTCTTGGACGTGGTCAACTATGATTGATAACACAAATAATGTTTATTGACGGCAATGCCGCAGTTTAAGCATTTACTCGTCTTATAATGTTGCGATCTAGATTGAGACTGAAGGCTACAGAAATGTTCAAGCTTAAGCTTGCCCTGTGAAGCCAATGCATCACGCCATACGCTAGAGTCGGCATGCCGACTAAGCATTCTTGCGCAAGCAGCACGGGTGTCCGTTTTCAGTTGCTGTGCGCAGAACTCTTGGCAGCGGGTCAGCATTGTTTACAAGAATACTACTTTGTTGCTGAGGACTACCAAAATGCTTAAGGCTGTGTGTTGTTGTATTTGTTGCTGAGGGCAACCAAATACTTATGATTGTGTGTTGCGTACTTAGAAATACCAATGTATGACTGTGAGAGTGTATCTTATATGTTTAGTTGTTAACTTACATATACACACACATCCATGCGCTTCTGCTTCGCATTTTATCGCATTCTAACAGCATGGTAATTGCTACTATTTTCTGTAATGCTATCTTAGTTCGTTTTTTTCTCATAAGTATTCAATTATTGGTGTGGCTGCTGAGTAGAGGCATAGCAAGTAGTGCGGTCTGTCGCGAGTTCGAGTCGTACCCGAGAAAGTATTTTTTTTTATACCCTGAACCCATTAAAAATGGGTATAAGGGTACATTGTATTTGTGCAAAATGCAAATCTATGTAACAGGCAGAAGGAAGCATCTCCGATCCCATATACTTATATTTATTCTTGATCATCATCAATAGCCGAGTCGATCTAGCCATGTCCGTCTGTCTCTCTGTCCGTATGTATGAACGCAAGGATCTCAGAATCTATAAGAGCTAGAGACTTGAATAATAGATGTAGGTTCTCTTGGTGCCCGCGCAGAGTTTGTTTCCGATAATCGATAACTTACTCCATTTCAAGCAATCGATAAAAATCGATATCGATATCATATTTTTTTTTTGCGCAATTTTGCATATGCATTTAATGTTGGAAGAAGAGCGTTCAGGGCTTCCCCTAGTCGGGAGCTCCCGACTAGAACTTATTACTTGTTTACTTTGTATTAGCTTTGTCTTTCTTAAAGTCAATAATTTGAAGAGCTCACTTACATGCTTAGTAGTCCGAAATTCATATATTATCCGTTGGGCGGCAGTAATGAAGTAAAGGTGCGTCGCCCTCGTTATGTTGATCAACTATTCTCCTTTATTACTGGCCTTGTGGCTCAGCAATATTAAATAATAAGTCAATTATATATCAGCTTTTGACGGAGCAAATACATTTGCAGTCAAGGCTGCTTGAGATAAATACAAAAACTAAATTCTTACAAACTAAGAATCTAAGGTTGAACCTAAGAAAGGTCAGTGGAAAAGTACTGGCCATTTTCTCCACCTACAGAGTTGCTGCTACTTAGTCAGCAAATACTAATAGTAATTGAACCTTCTACAGCTTCTTTCTACAGTACCAACTGAAGAGTGATGGTGTGCTGTTAATGTTATATTATCCATTTTTAGATATTTACATATGTCGGTTATTATCGAATCCTTGTATTTTGTACCCATGACCCTTATGAACGTATTCATTGGATATTTTGTTAAGTCACATATTAGTGTGACTTCTTACTCGTTACCATTCTCTTAGTGTGTTTTGATGTTTGATCTTTTTTTCATTTCGGACAGTTACCTATGAACTTTGTTATATGACGTGTCATATTTTTCCAATAGTAATGTCTTTTTATTTTTGTGTTTTTGAAATGTCGGTATTACCAGCATGAATAGCATCATCATGGAATGTAGACATTGCTTCTTTTTCTTTTCTGTTTGGGTTGTCGGCTTTTGTAGCCCTACTCTGAGTTTTGTAAGATATTTATTGGCCATCTGTTTAAAAGTATCAATGGAAATTAATTTAAAGATATTTTCGCTCGGTACAACTTTAAGTAGGCTGATTCCTATAACACCGGCTTCTTTTCAAGACGTTGGAAAAATTGACCTATTTTGAGAGTTCCATTGGTGTAAAGGTCGCTAATCTCAAAGGGATAACATATTTGTTACGTGCAAGGTCACTATTTTTTGTATATCGTCGTTTTTAATGACGTTGGGCTGAGAAACCTTTGTTATGGTTTTGCCTGGGAAAATTTTATTGTTCTTTTCCTGCGCAGGATATTTGCCTACTTTAGTGACTTGTAGTGACTTTCAAGACATTTGTTTTGCTACTTTGTACATTTTAGATGGTTATTATAGATAACGCATTTGCAACAAAGCTATATTTTCCCTTGAGATATTCTACATTAAATTCATACTCGTTTTAATCTAGCCTCATTGTAGTTAATATTAGAATGGGATTTACTATTAAATAAATAAGTGGTCTGTCATTTGTCTTAATAGAGAAATGTTGAGCATATATGTATTTTGTTGGTTTCACCATTTGTGAATAAACGCGAAGCGTATGCTATGTTTGGGACGGGATTTTTCTATGCCATTGTAGTTTTTGTCATCTGATAAAATACCTTGATCAGTACACTTATGACCTAGAAAAGTCACTTTGTGCACAAAGAAAGTGCATTTTTCTGGAAATTATTTTAGGGTGTGTTTCCTGCAAGAGTCAAAAATATTTTTTTAAACAATCGATGACTGATCTAGGATCTAAGGATTTGATGAAGGATCTAATCCAGAAAACGCGGTGGTCATCATTCTTTGTAACGAATTTGGGCTATTTTTAGACCTATGGTAATCGGTTACAACTGTAGGAGCCATTGCTCGATACGATATGTTTCATCATATCATCTATTCTTGGAAGTGAAAATTGATCTGACAAGAGTTTTTATTGATTTGGCGATAGTCTATAACTAATCGTCATCTTTTGGTATCGGAACCCGGTAATCCCTTTTTTGGGACGAGAAGTATTGGGCTGTAATATACCTAAAAGAGGGTTTTACTATTCTGTATATAATGAATTTTTCTTCTTGTTTAACTACTTCTTCGTTGTGAGTAAGGAATTCTGTAATTTTTAATGTACACTGGTTCTTTAGCTTTTATTCTTTTATTATTCGTTTTACTTGTTGAATAGTTCTTTTAACTTTGATTTAAATAGTATTGGGAAGTTCTTGGTACGCTTCATTACTAAATTGTATCGTTCTTCGTTAACTTCGTTGCCGATTTCATAGTTATTTATTTTGCCCACAAAGTAATTGCGGTTCTTGTATCTTCTATTGTTGCTTACCGCTATGTGCTCGAACGTGATAAGATGCGTTCCTTCTAATGCTACCGTAGGCCCCTATTCGACGCTGATCTTATCGTTATTCCCTCGTCTATTATGCAAATAGACAGTAGGTGGCTCGGTTGCGTGGGGCAATTGGCTAGGCCTCCGTCATGAACTTCTCGGGCGCAACTCTCTTGTGCTGATATTTTGCAAAAGGTGGCGTAGTTGTTAGGTTCGCATTTATTGAAAGCTACTATTCCATCCTCGCACTCTGCAACTATGTTGTCTTTGATTTATAGGATAGTGTGGTTATGGTAGAATTATTGTTTTTTATTCTTGCTTAACTTTAGGGTATTCTATTAACATGTGTTATTATATATCAGATTGCAATATTTTGATGTTAGGTACTTTCATTACATTGGCAATGAGGACTTCTGTGGGCTGATCAGCGAAAATTGACTTCAAATCTTTTGTATCAAAAATAGTGGGGTTTTTTAATATTTCATTTTGGCAAGCGTGAACGTAAGTATTAAATTTTGAATTTCTGTAATGAGCATCCTACTTCTAGTCATATGAGTTGCAAATAAATTTCGGGTGTTTAAGACTTCATCCCTTTTTAATTTGATTGTTTAGCTTACTGTGTCTGTGAGTTTATTCTGTTTCTGCGTTTCTACATAAATGTGCACTTGTCTATTGTTTGAGTCTATTAGCTAAGTTTTTGTCATTTTTATTCTCTCTAAGTCTGCAGCGTCTGTTGTTCCAGCCACAATTTTTTATGATGTGCCTAAAAATTCTAGCCATTCTATGGTGAATTGACAAAGTGTTTCAATATGTTCTATATTAATTTCTAACAATGTTCACATATGCGATTGGGGAAAAAAAGAATTAACTTCATTAGGCTGGTTATTTGGCGGACTTGTACACATCTTAGGTTGTCTTTGTGGACCACCCTCCCCTTAATAAAAACTGTTGTTCCTAGGGCAGCTGGTACCTTTTCTTCAGAACATAAAGGAGAAAGTTTGTTACCTAGTCTCTCGTTGCCCTTGATGTAGACTGTTTCGCCTACGTCAAATCACTAACCAAACAACATATAGACTGGACATCCCATACAAACAGCGTTGTCACAAAAACTATCGGAGGCATCTGGTCCAAAATCGCGAGTAAGGGAGTAAGATATACATACGATGTATTTTTGAACCGCTTACTCTACAGGAAAGTGCTTGGCGCACTCTCTTCCATATGATTTGTGCGATAGAACGGCAACGCTGTTAACTTTTATCTCGCTCGCACTTGCTCTCAGCTCTCAATGCTCTCTCTATGTTCAGGGATCGTTTCAATGTGTGTGTGTGTGTATTTGTCCGACGAGCAAAACTGCGCACAAATTCAATTTTTCTCAAATGCTGAGGCATTTCTACCCTTTTGAAGGCACGGCTAATATGAAATAGAGAAAGGGTTTGCCACGTCGATGCGAAATTCTTGCATTTTAGCTCGCTATCGTTGGTAAGGGTACCCAAGCGTTGCCATGTGTGCTTTAAAAATATTTTGGACTCGCTATTCACGCATTCTTGCATACTTTGTATATAAATATAAACATTTATGCGCTTGTGTGCCTGTTGCTTACCTGCCTGCCTGTCCCCGATGCAAATTTAACAAGATTTTAGGATTTCTGATTTTGGACCTCTATCAATATTGGCACGCGTCTAACGCGCGCCCTTCTTTGTAATGATTTCGATGAATGAATGTTGACCCCTTATTACCTGTAGCAGTTTGTTGGGTCAAATGGGTCAACTTTTGGCAAGCACCTGCATATGGGGGTCAAGTGACTAATCACCAAAATTATTAAAACCATAAATATATAATCGCTCCTTTTTTTTTATATATATATATTTCATATTTTAATATTTTAAAGATTTTTATTTTTACTCAAATTTCATTCAGTTATCACTTTTTTGTTTATTTGATTTCTGAAACCTTTTATGGGTTGGTCGGTAGTTCTATTGTGAAAGTGAGTGACTGCTCTCAATGGATGGTGGCTACATCAGATTGGGACTAATCTTGCTCTTCTATAAACTCTTTCCACCTCTTGATCTGTTAGTGTTCTTTTCAAAGATATTCAGATAATACTGCAGTTTACCAAGAGCCCAAACAGTAGTTAACAGCTTTCATTGATAGCGTAATGAGTTTTCCATTGTTTTAATGTGCGAGATATCATTGTGATTGGGTTCCCATTTTGGGATAGCAAAGCTCAAATGCCACGTGCCGAAGCGTCAGTGGTCAGGGTAAATAAGTCTTCTGATGTCAAAAAATTCGAATTCATCACGTTGCGTGTCGTCGAATTCTATCAACCCATTTTCGCCTTTTAGTATATTGGTCAGTGGCCTGGCTATCGAAGCGAAATCTTTTATGAAGACTCTATAGTAGCTAGCTATGACCAGGAATGATCTGAGCGCATATAGGTTTGTCGGCTCGACTTATTTTTTATCACCTTGACCTTATCGGGATCAGTTTTGGTTCCACCCCTGGCCACGATAAAGCCAAGGTTTGCGACACTATCTTTGAATGTTTGCCTCGTATAGGCGTTGGAGTATATGTGTCGAACATGTTCATGCTTATTTTCGGAAAAAATGATAACATCGTCTACATAAACGTACTTCGCAACCTTTTCCGCTTTGTTTTCTCAGAACGTCATCAATTGCTCTTATACGAATTGTGGCGATTACTGATGTATTGAATGGGATCGGCTCGTTTGAGGCTTTAATATCTTCCGTTATAATTGTTTAATATAGCATGGTCATCATGTTATAAGTGTTATTCAGAATAGATTTTTTTTCGTCCGTCCGTCTGCCCGTCTGTATTTATGAACGCAAGGATCTCAGAACCTATAAGAGCTAGAGACTTAAAATTTTAGATGCAGGTGCTCCCAGTGCCTGTGCAGATCGACTTTCCTTTCGATAATCGATAACTTACTCCGTTTCCAAGCAGTCGATAAAAATCGATATTCTGTTTTTTGGGCAATTTTGGTAAATAATATGAGTTAGAGTCACCAAACTTGACATATAGCTTCTAAAATAAAATATATATATGCATTTGATGTTGGATGAAGAGGGTTCAAGGTATCCCCTAATTGTGAGCTCCCGACTAGAACCTCTTACTTGTTTTAATTTATTTGGTGTTGGAATAAGGGGGTTCAGGGTATTCCCTAGTCGGGAGCTCCCGACTATAACCTCTTATAGCCTCTGTCCACTGAACACATTTCTGACACATTTCAGACAAATGTGTGAAATGCGCCCTGTGCGTGCGAAAACACATTTCACACATCTTTCATAAAAGGAACATTTCTCAGAAATGTGTAAGTTCGCCCGAACATTTCGTGTTTTTTGCTGATATATCAACAAAGGCAAGCGGCAACATTAAATAAGAAACTTAGAATTGGAGTTATCCCACAGATTTTTGAATTTAAACATGGCGAAATCTCGAAAAGAGTACCTAAAATGGAGCCCTTACGTCGAGAGCAAAATTATTGGACTTTGAAGAAGAAATTTACGGCGCTTATGTAAACTAAAGAAACTCGATAAGAAGCAGAGGCTATTACTTGTTATACCCTTGCAGAGGGTATTATAATTTTGTCGTGAAATGTGGAACGTATAGAAGGAGACATCTCCGACCCCATAAAGTATATATATTTTTTATCAGCATCAACAGCCGAGTCGATATAGCCGTCTCGGTTTTAAAGCTATCTTAATGAAACTTTGCAGAAGCCCCTCTTTCTTTATGGACCGGACCACTATATCATATAGCTGCCATTGGAACAATCGGTCGAAAATTAAATTTTTGTATAAAAAAACATTATGTTTATCAAGATATCTTGACCAAACTCGGCATTTATTAGTTTTAGTATGCTCCTCATAAATGCAAAATCCTATTAATATCGGACCACTATATTATATAGCTGCCAAAGAAAGGATCGGTCGAAAATTAAGCTGTTGTATGAAAAAACATTTTGTTTTTCAAGATATCTTGACCAAACTCTACATATAATGCAAAATACTAATATGATCGGTACACTATATCATATAGCTGCCATAGCAACGATCGGTCGAAAATTAAGTTATTGTATGGAACTTTTTTTTTTCATTCAAGATATTTTGATTAAACACGGCATTAAAGATTTCATAAATGCCAAATCTTATTTACATCGGACTACTATATAATATATCTGCCAAAAACTAGGTTTTTGATTAAGTACCTTTTTTGTTTATCAAAATATCTTGCACAAACTCGGTATTAACTATTTTCCCTGTGCTTCTTAAATACGGGCAAAGCACTATAAGCACTATGATTTTCAATTAGGGTCACCGGGTTGTGTAGAGTTGCTCGTAATGATTTCAAAATTATATTGCCCATTTTCCTAAAATTATCAATTGAAACGTGTTCAAACATATTTTCCCACGGTGCGACTTTGAGTTTGCTGATTTTATGTATACCAGCTTGCGTTTCGAGCCTTTGGACAAACTGACCGAAGTCAAGAGTTCCATTAGTATATAAATCGCTAACATTATATCTTACTGTAATTTTCTTACCATGTTTAAAGAAACAAAGCATATTTCTTACATACAAGGTCACTACTTTACGTACTTCGTCATTCTTGATGACTTCATATATGTAGGCTTTGAAGCTTCTTTTGTAGATTACCTAGGCAATTCTACTTTTTCACTTACTGTGCGGGGTTTTTTTCTACTTTGGTATCTTGAAGTGACTTTTTTGATATTCCCTGTTATGTCTTGTAGTTCTTTGATGGTTATTCTTAATAACGCATCATCTACAAAATTATCTTAATCCTTTAGATACTCTACTGTAAAATTATATTCCTCCAATTCAAGCCTCATACGTGTTAATTTATAACTTGGATTAACCATTGAAAATAAATATATAAGTGGTCTATGATATGTTTTGACAGTGAAATGTCTACCATAAACATATGGTCTGAAATGTGTTATTGCCCAATGAATTGCTGCTAGTTCCTGTTCCGTTGTACTCTTGTTGCTTTCTCCCTTGCTAAATGATTTGGATGCGTATGCAACTGGAAGTTGAAGTCCATTGTGGTTTTGAGTTAAAACCGCTCCACACGCTTGCTTTCTCGCATCCCTTATTATACAAAATTCCTTTTTGAAGTCTGGGTCTTGTAACAGAGTCGGGTTTATAAGTTGAGATTTTAAGTATAAAAACGCATTGTGACAATCAATCGTCCATTCAAATGGAACATTCGTTTGACTTACTCTAGTCTTGTGCCGCGCATATTTGGCGAAGTTTTTAATAAATCGGCTTTGATAATTGCAATATGCAACGAGACGTCTAGCGCTGTCCGCATCATGTAGGATTGGGTAATTTTGAATGACGTGGTATTTCTTGTCGTCTGGTCAGATTCCTTTGTCTGTGCATTTGTGTCCCAGAAGAGTGACTTCATGCATAAAAAATAAATATTTTTCAAAATGTAACTGTAAGTTGAATTTCCTGCATATGTCAACAACATCAGTTAGGTTTTTAACCATATACTTTTCTGAACAACAGTATTATGTCATCCATATAAATCAATGCCTGCGAAGGTTCAAGTCATCATTCCCTGAAATGAATTCGGCGCAATTTTTAAACCAAATGGTAATCGCGTGAAGCGATAGGAAACATTGCTCGTTCAAAAAGACGTTATATCTCTTGAATTATTGTCAAGTGCAATTTGGTGAAAACCTGACATTAAGTCGAGGAATAATCAATATTTCGCTCTACCTAGTTGATCTAAAATATTATCAATTCTAGCTAGTGGGAGCTTATCGGCTAATAGATTTTTGTTGATCTGACGATAGTTAATTACTAATCGCCATTTTTACACCCTGAACCCATTAAAAATGGGTATAAGGTTATATTGTATTTGTGCACAATCCAAATGTATGTAACAGGCAGAAGGAAGCATCTACGACCCTAAAAAGTATATATATTCCTGCTCAGCACCAATAGCCTAGTCGATCTAGCCATGTCCGTATGTCAATCCGTCTGTCCGTAAGTATGAACGCAAGGATCTCAGAACCTATAAGAGCTAGAGACTTGAAAGGCTTCAATATGCAGGTGCTCCTAGTGCCTGCGCAGATCGAGTTTGTTTCTGATAATTAATAACTTTCTCCGTTTCCAAGCCATCGATAAAAATCGATATCGGTTTCCTGTTTTTTGGGCAATTTTGGTAAATAATAAGAGATAGAGTCACCAAACTTGACTTCTAAAATAGAATAGAAATCTTGTTAAATTTGCATCGGGGACAGGCAGGCAGGCAAGCAACAGGCACACAAGCGCATAAATGCTTCTATTCATACACAAAATATGCAAGTATGCGTGTATAGCGAGTCCAAAATATTCTAAATGCACACATGGCAACGCTTGGGTACCCTTACCAACGATAGCGAGCTAAGATGCAAGAATTTCGCATCGACGTGGCAAACCCTTTCTCTATTTCATATTAGCCGTGCCTTCAAAAGGGTAGAATTGCCTCAGCATTTGGGAAAAATTGAATTTGTGCGCAGTTTTGCTGGTCGGACAAATACACACACACATACATTGAAACGATCCCTAAACATAGAGAGAGCATTGAGAGCTGAGAGTAAGTGCGAGCGAGATAAAAGTTAACAGCGTTGCCGTTCTATCGCACAAATCATATGGAAGAGAGTGCGCCAAGCACTTTCCTGTAGAGTAAGCGGTTCAAAAATACATCATATGTATATCTTACTCCCTTACTCGCGATTTTGGACCAGATGCCTCCGATACTTTTTGTGACAACGCTGTTTGTATGGGATGTCCAGTCTATATGTTGTTTGGTTAGTGATTGTGTAAATAATAAGAGCTAGAGCCACCAAACAAGATATGTTGCTTTTATCAAGTATCTTTCATGTTATACCCATCGCCACCTCCCCGCTACCACGACAGAGCTAAAAATCAAGTTAATAACCAAACTTGAATTGGTAACCAATGCAAGCCACAATTTACATGCAATTATAAAGATCGGTTAAGAAAAACCAAAGTTATATGTAACTGCGCAATTGGATGGGCAACTAGCCAATACTTCAAGAATTTCTGTATACATGTACACACACACATTCATGTGCGTCTGCTTCGCATTCTAACAGCATGGTAATTGCGAATGTAATGCTATTTCTGTAATGCTATTTAAGTTCCTTTTTATCACAACTACTTAATTATTGGTTTGGCTGCTGAGTAGAAGCATAGCAAGTGGTGAGGTCCGTCGCGAGTTCAAGCCCTACCAGCGAAAGTATTTTTTTTTTGCTGGTGGGGCTGTTGAGTAGAGTCGACAGCAAGTAATGCGGCCAGTTTCGATTTCGAATACTGCCCTTTTTTTTTTTTAATTATTTGGTGTATGAATAAGAGTGTTCAGGGTATTCCCTATCCGGGAGCTCCCGACTAGTACCTCTTTCTTCCTCCTCCTCTAACTTGTTTTTTTTTAAGTCGTTAACCTTGCTCAAGTACTTCTTTTTAAGGAATTTATTATGAATTTTATATATTTTGAAATATAAGCTACTTAACATTAGTATTACTACTTATTACGAATAACAGCTTATTTAGCTTAAGTCCTGAGTTTCCACTTCTACTTTATTTATAACATTCGCAGTGGTATCCACTCTCTTAGTATCGATTAGAACCATGTTGGTCGAAATTAAATTATTGTTAATTACAAAGCGTTCATATGGAATTTTTTGATTATCATTAGCAGATACTTCGGCTGACTTACTTATTTTGTTATCATTTATCGACATACATATATGTTCCTATCTATAATTTTCTTATAGCTTTGCAGGCTATACTGTTAATCGGACAGAAATGGTTCCGCTCAATTTCACAATTTTCGTTTTACTTATAAAAATTTACAAATGTTGTTTTAAAATTTTATTTTGTAATTAATTAGGGGAAATTTTATGCAGTTGGTGTCTTCATTGACCCTCGATGAGGCATCAACTGGGCGTCGTCGGATATGGCACGCTGATGCTCTTTCGTTGGCTCGAGCTGGGGCTGCCTTTCGCATTTTTCTTAGTTTTCGGTGATCTACGGTGGTGCGCAATGTTTGCAAGTATATTCACAGAACGGTGAATATGCTGGTCCCTCGCAGTCCTTCGGGCATCTTTTCCTCAGAGGTGGTAGCTTCTTTGGAGATGGAGGTATGGATTTTTTTGTTCTTGTATGATTTTATTATGAATTGAGTGAGGTGTGGTTTTAATTTGTGTTTTTTAAAAATCAAGTTCAACTTGTATTTTCTGAGCTCTTGAGCACGCTGGTGTCGGTGTACTTGACAATAAATGCCACTTTAAGTGTGATATTCGCTTATTTATTTTTGATTTTACATCTCCACGTTTACCCATATCATACGCACTCTACTCACTCAGTAATTATTTCCATTTTTGCCATAAAATAGCTCATTTGCCTTGTATTCGGTGATTTTTGTTGGTTTCGCTTATTTAGTTCACTCGGTCACGGTCGGCATGTATTATGTTGTAAGTTAACTTTGTTAAAGCCCCGTAGCTGCGCTGCCGGTAAGCCAGCAGTGGAGCGGCTGAATTATATATATCTTATATATTAATGCTTACAGCGCTAAGAGAGAGAGAGAGAGAGAGAGAGAGAGATTATGTCATGAGCGCATATGCATGTACATAGCTAGGCGGTCAGCGTGGGATCGCTGACTCTGCATTTATTATACATGGAGCATAAGTGGGTGATCATATAAACTGCAACAAAGTGCTTCAGTGTGTTTGTATGTTATGAGTTGTATATATGTCTAATATATTGTACTGTACTTGAGTACATTGAGTATTCGATATGTGCGCATACCACCCTACTCCGATACGTTCACAGAGTGCCTAACGTAGGCAACTTCTTCTCATACGAGGACGCGACCATCTACGATCGGAATGTACTTAGCATGAGAGTAGTCAGTAACGATCGCCGAGGTCAACGTGGCGGAAAGCAATACCAGAAGCCCAAACCTGTGGATTGAAAATAGCAATATTTTCGTCTAACCGAGAGAACGTAAAACGCCCACCACCCAACTTAGTTAACTAATATGCCAAGTGGCTAAAAAGTATACATACCTAGTGTCTTAACATGAAGGCAAAACTTATAGAAGGTTTATAAAGTGGGATATGCACTTGAACCTTTTTGAGTCCATCCAGAATCTCTGTTGGCGCTACATCCGAATGAGACTTCACAACATCAACTAAATTTTTGCTAGTGACCGAGTGAATTGTATTGCTTTATTCGCTTGTAGCCAACAAAATGATTTCAACAGTGTCGCTTATGTTTTTTGCGATCGTCAGACATCTAGCAAGCCCAAGCGGCGTGCTATGAAAACGCTCGACCTGCCCGTTGGAAACACCATTTAGGGGTGATGCATTTAAAGTGTTGACACCAGAATTGTACATTAAAAGCGAGCTGATCGTCTGGGAGTTTAAGGACGGCTCATTATCGGAGTAGATTGCTCTTGTGATATGCGCACATATAGAATACACACTAAACTCAAAATAAATCAAACTGTCACACTGTAACACTTTGTTGCAGTGTTTACATGTATGTTATGTATATGTACATTTCAAGTTCATACATATGAAATATGACCAGACATATGTATATGGGTGTAGACAACAACGCAGCGTCAGCGTTTCCCACGCAAGGCGGATGCGCACCACAATACATAAGTGCACATACTCTCTCTCAGCGCGGCTCTCAAAGCTGCATATATATAAGTTAACAACTAAGCATAAATATATTGCCCTAGCAACTAAGTAGCTTCGTATTAACAATGCTGACGCGCCAGAACTGAGTTCAGCGCTCTGCGCTAAGAACGGCCAGCAGCGGTAAGCTGACACTGCATGGAATGCTGAGTCGGCTTGCCGACCATGCTTTGATGGCGTGATGCATTGAGGCTTAGGGTATTTGTATAATTTGCTTGTCCCCTAGTTTTAGTTTTATATGAGGCGCACAACACATAAGTCGCTGAAATAAATATACTGCTCCGGCATTGCCGATAAAACATATCTTTCGTTATTGTCTGAGCCCAAGGCCAGCAATAGAAGCCAACTTCAAAACATAATCTTCAGTAATATTACTGGATCAAGGATAACTATATTTGGATCAAGGGCAGCGCGGGATCAACGCAACTTACCCAAGATAACATTTTGTTACATCACAGAACATACATCAATTGATAACTGGCGCCCAACCAATAAATAGGAACTCATACCATGTAAGTTCATAAGTGATTTCAGTTTGAAGAAATTATTCACGAACGCCACGTACCGATACGTGTGATTTTTTTTTTTTTTTTTTTTTTTTTTTTTTTTTTTAAAAAAAAAACTTGTAAAGTAAATATTGCTGCTCTCTTCTGCCAGCATTTCATTCCTTTAAATCATTGCATACTTTCACTAAAAACTGTTGCATACTTTTACCAGCGTTCCTTGTCAATAAAGCATTGCATACCTTAAACGAATAATTATTGCATACTTTCGGCAGCATTATATTTTTTGCTGCATACCCCTAACAATTTTTTATAATAAATATTGCATACCCCAAGATTCACCAGTTTCCACTATTGCCAACAGCGTTACCTGCCGATCTTTCTCGATCGGCCTAAGTTTCAAAAGTGCCAACCATAAGCCAATGAGTTGGAATTATAGGGAGATAAAAGTCGAATATAATAGTGACGATAGCTGGGAGGGGGAAATCAATTGCTCAGTAGATCCTACTCCTGCAGATACCGTTGTAACTGAAAAAATGGAGCCGGCTCAAGTTCAGAATCTCATTGAGGGTGCCATCAGGCAAGCTTTAGCGCAACAACAAAATCAGTTTCAAGCACAAATAACCGCTTTAGCTTCACAAGTACAGAGTTTGCAGGTGGAGGCGCCGCAAATCGTCACATACGAGTAAATATCCGTCGATCCTAACGCCAAATGCGATATTCCCTTGGACATTATTAAATCTGTGCCGGATTTCTCCGGCGTACAGGATGAGTATGTAGCGTGGAGGCAAGCAGCCATCTACGCGTACGAACTATTCAAGAACTATCCAAAGAGCACTGCACACTACCAAGCGGTAGCGATCATTAGGAACAAAATCAAAGGCCCAGCTGGAGCCTTACTAGTGTCTCACAACACTGTCCTAAATTTCGATGCAATACTAGCTAGGCTAGATTGCACATACTCGGACAAAACATCCTTGCGCTTGCTGAGACAATGTTTGGAGTTAGTTACGCAGGGCGAAATGTCCCTGATGCAATACTACGATGACGTCGAAAAGAAACTCACGCTCGTAACTAACAAAATTGTAATGTCTCACGACCAAGAAGGCGCGGATTTGCTCAATCGGGAGGTCAGAGACGACGCCCTGTACGCCTTTATCTCCGGTCTTAGGAAGCCGTTGAGAGCGGTTGTGTTCCCTGCACAGCCAAAAGATCTTCCATCCGCTCTGGCCCTTGCCAGAGAGGCAGAAGCTAGCATTGAGAGAAGCATGTTCGCGAACTCTTACGCTAAAGCCTTGCAAGACCGAGCGCAAATTGCTGAAAGTAACAAAAACCGTGCCCAAGGCAAACAAACCAGATTTAACAAAGATGAGCAAAATCAGGAGAGAAATCCCCATTTTTTGAAACGCCAAAAGGGCGGTCCCCAACCCCCGGCCCCTAAAGATAATCAAACTGAGGCTCCACAGCCCACGGAAATTGACTCTTCCTCCAGATTTAGACAAAAAACCGACTACAGCAAGCGTCAGGCTAATGAGTCCAACGCACCAAAACGCAAGAATTCGTCAGACCGTTCAACAGGTCAAAGACGACAACGCGTTAACAATGTCGTACAATCAGATTCCAAAGAAGCCGTAACTGAATTCGAGAAGGCGGCCAAAGAGGCAGTTGAAGAGCTAGAGAGTGAGAACGAGTACGCACCTGGTGACGACTCGATCAATTTTTTAGGGAACACTCCCGGCTTCCGTACATTGAACGACGGTTAGCTGGGAGAACTCTGAAGATGTTGATTGACACTGGCGCGGCAAAAAATTATGTGAAGCCCTTAACAGAGCTAAAGACCATAACACCGGTCGCCAAGTCATTCTCGGTAAACTCGATCCACGGGTCTACCGAAATCAAGCGCAAATGCTTGATGAATATTTTCCAACATACCTCCCCGTTTTTTCTCCTCGATACCCTAAGTTCTTTCGACGCCATCATAGGCTTCGACTTGCTAACACAAGCCGGAGTCAAATTGAACTTGGCAAAAAACACTCTGGAATACCAGAGTACATCCGAAAAACTCCAGTACTATCAATGTGCTGATGTGAACTTCACCGATGTCAACGACATCGTAGTCCCCCCTTCCGTAAAGAAAGAGTTTAGGGACATGATACTCAGAAACAAAAGAGCTTTCTCAAATACAGATGAAGCTCTCCCTTTTAATACTGCTGTTATCGCTACAATCCGAACAGTAGACAACGAGCCTGTGTATTCAAGATACCCGAGTCTCATGGGTGTTTCTGACTTCATAAACAAAGAAGTCAAACAATTACTGGACGATGGCATAATCAGGCCCTCCAGATCGCCTTACAACAGCCCAACATGGGTGGTTGATAAAAAAGGCACTGACTCATACGGTAACCCAAAAAAAAGGTTGGTAATCGACTTCAGGAAACTGAACGAAAAAAACATACCGGACCGCTACCCCATGCCGAGCATCCCCATGATCTTAGCAAATCTAGGAAAGGCGAAATACTTCACTACCCTCGACCTAAAGTCGGGGTACCATCAAATTTACCTTGCGGAGCATGACCGCGAAAAGACTTCATTTTCAGTAAGCAGCGGCAAGTACGAGTTCTGTCGCCTACCATTCGGCCTGCGCAATGCAAGCAGCATATTCCAAAGGGCAATAGACGATATCCTGAGGGAACGTATAGGAAAGATTTGCTTTGTCTATGTAGACGACGTCATAATTTTTTCTAAAAACGAAACGGAGCACCTTCAACACATTAACATTGTGTTAAAATGTCTAATCGACGCAAACATGCGTGTAGGCCCCGAAAAGACTCGTTTCTTCAAGGAAAGTATCGAATTCCTGGGTTTCATTGTAACCAAAGACGGAGCAACATCCGACCCCAAAAAAGTTAAAGCCATTCAGGAATTCCCTGAACCAAAGAATGTCTACAGCGTTAGGTCCTTCTTGGGGTTAGCCAACTACTATATGGTCTTTATTAAGGACTTTGCCGCTATAGCGCGTCCGATATCGGACATACTTAAAGGGGAAAATGGTTCAGTTAATAGGCACGTATCAAAGAAAATCCCTGTTGAATTTAATGAAGTTCAACGCGATGCATTTCACCGTCTGCGGAGTATTTTGGCATCAGAAGACGTCATGTTAATGTATCCAGACTTCCAGAAACCGTTCGATTTAACCACTGATGCTTCGGCTAGTGGAATTGGCGCGGTTCTTTCCCAAGGCAATAGGCCAATAACAATGATTTCTCGCGCCTTAAAACAGGCCGAACAAAACTATGCCACTAACGAAAGAGAATTGCTGGCCATTGTGTGGGCTTTAGGCATATTGAAGAACTTTCTGTACGGTTCTAGGGAAATTAACATTTTCACGGACCACCAGCCGCTCACGTTCGCTGTGTCGGACAAGAACACGAATTCCAAGATTAAAAGATGGAAATCTTACATTGACCAGCACAATGCCAAAATGTTTTATAAACCGGGCAAAGAGAATCTGGTGGCGGATGCCCTTTCAAGGCAAAACATTAATGCTCTGGAAGATGGGCCCCGTTCGGACGCTGCAACCGTTCACAGCGAACTTTCCCTGACCTACACGGTCGAGACAACAGACAAACCTTTGAATTGCTTTAGGAACCAGATTGTCCTAGAGGAATCGCGTTTTCCGCTAAAGCGAAACTTGTTGCTGTTTCGCAGCAAAACACGCCACTTGATCAGTTACACTGACAAGAGCACAATTCTCAAAACCCTCAAAGAAGTTGTGAATTCTGGAGTCGTTAATGCAATACATTGCGATCTTCCCACGTTGGCAAGTTTCCAAGTTTCAAACGGCCAGGTGGAGCGCTTTCATAGCACCCTGACCGAAATTGCGAGATGCCTCAAGTTAGACAAGAAAATCAGCGACACTACAGAATTAATCTTAAAGGCTACGATAGAGTGCAACAAAGTTTGCAATCAGTAACCCTCGAGAAACCAATTGAGGTCGTTCATGCAGCAGCTTCTGATCGTCGCGGGAACGTCAAAAACAGGCTAATTAAGGCACAGCAAGACAATATCAAAAGGTGCAATGCATCCAGGCAAAACCACGTTTTCGAGGTAGGAGAAAAGGTGTTCCAGAAGAACAACAAGAGGCTAGGGAACAAGTAAACTCCCTTATGCTCAGAACAAAAGGTCGAAGCAGACCTGGGAACGTCTGTCCTCATTAAGGGGAGGGTGGTCCATAAGGACAACCTGAAATAAGTTTTCCTCCACAATTAGCTAGTAAGCCAACTCAGAGTTTAAACACCGTCTTATAATGTTCGTCCATTTCAGGTTTCCACTCACTTTGCTTGTGGCACTAGCAGCGGTAAATGCTCGGATCACCGACTTCTCGCATGCCAACTACATTCCGGTCTTAGACGGGGAAGTACTGGTGTTCCATCAAGATTTGCACGAAGCCTCGATTTCTTAGGCACTGCCTTGAAGGTTGTTGCTGGCACCCCTGATGCTTCAGATTTCTTAAGGATCCGCGTTACAGAGACGCAGTTGGTGGAGGCTAACTCCAAACAGATACTAATAAACTCCGAAACTCAAAAACAAATAAACAGACTAACGGACACTATCAATAAAATTATCAGTTCCCGCAAAGGCGATTTGGTTGACACTCCTCATTTATTCGAGACCCTGTTGGCAAGAAATAGAATACTGAACACAGAAATTCAAAATTTAGTACTCACCATAACGTTGGCAAAAGCAAGCATAGTAAATCCTACAATCCTTGATCATACCGATCTAAAATCACTTATCGAACAAGATACCCCAATAGTTAGCTTAATAGAAGCTTCTAAGATCAAGGTCCTTCAGTCCGAGAATATTATCCACATATTAATAGCCTACCCTAAAGTTGAGTTTAGGTGCCAAAAGGTCTCCGTCTACCCCGTTTCACACCAACAAACCATTCTGCGACTCGACGAAGACACGTTGGCGGAATGCGAAAAGGATACCTTTGCAGTTACTGGATGCACCGTAACTACGCATAACACCTTCTGCGAACGAGCACGGCGCGAAACCTGTGCTAGCTCCCTTCACGCGGGAAACATCGCCAACTGCCACACTCAACCTAGCCACCTGAAAGCGTAGTTAACAACTAAGCATAAATATATTGCCCTAGCAACTAAGTAGCTTCGTATTAACAACAATGACGCGCCAGAACTGAGTTCAGCGCTCTGCGCTAAGAACGGCCAGCAGCGGTAAGCTGACACTGCATGGAATGCTGAGTCGGCTTGCCGACCATGCTTTGATGGCGTGATGCATTGAGGCTTACGGTATTTGTATAATTTGCTTGTCCCCTAGTTTTAGTTTTATATGAGGCACACAACACATAAGTCGCTGAAATAAATATACTGCTCCGGCATTGCCGATAAAACATATCTTTCGTTATTGTCTGAGCCCAAGGCCAGCAATAGAAGCCAACTTCAAAACATAATCTTCAGTAATATTACTGGATCAAGGATAACTATATTTGGATCAAGGGCAGCGCGGGATCAACGCAACTTACCCAAGATAACATTGTGTTACATCACAGAACATACATCAATTGATAACTTATATATATATAAATATATAATATAACCGCTCTGCGTGGCGGCATACAGAATCATATTAAACAAACGCAAAGCTGAAATATATATAATAGCAGCAAGCCCCCGGTTTGGGAAAACGCGAGCAGACTAGCAAGAGAGCTAGATTTCCTCACAGAAGAGGCAATGCGATTAAAAACGCAAAAAACACCGTCTCCTCAATATGTTAAAACAATTAATATTCACACAAAACTTCCACAGCCAGAGAAAAAACAGCTGCCCACACCAACAAAGAAGTGCCCTGACGACTGCGCTGGACCTGTTGTGGGCGTCGAGGTAAAGTACAATCCATAAAGTTGTACCACCTATTAGAGAGGAGGTCACTGCGTTGTTCGAAGTAGGATTATATAATAGACCCTAAAAAAAAGCGAGTTAAAATGCAAGAATTTCGCATCGACGTGGAAAGGGCTTGCCCTTTCTCTATTTCATATTAGCCGTGCCTTCAAAAGGGTAGAAATGCCTCAGCATTTAGAAAAAATTGAATTTGTGCGCAGTTTTGCTTGTCGGACAAATACACACACACACACATTGAAACGATCCCTACACATAGAGAGAGCATTGAGAGCTGAGAGTAAGTGCGAGCGAGATAAAAGTTAACAGCGTTGCCGTTCTATCGCACAAATCATATGGAAGAGAGTGCGCCAAGCACTTTCCTGTAGAGTAAGCGGTTCAAAAATACATCATATGTATATCTTACTCCCTTACTCGCGAGTTTGGACCAGATGCCACAGATACATTTTGTGTCAACTTCTGGTACTCATGTCTAGTCTATATGTTGTTTGGTTAGTGGTATTTGTAAGCACGCCTCATAAATTAAACAAGTAAAAGATTCTAGTCGGGAGCTCCCGGCTGGGGGAAACCCTGAACCCTCTTCTTCCAACATCAAATGCATATTCTATTCTGTTTTAGAAGCTATATGTAAAGTTTGGTGACTCTAGCTCTTATTATTTACTAAAATTGCCCAAAAAACAGGATATCGATATCGAATTTAATCGATTGCTTGGAAACAGATTAAGTTATCGATTATCGAAAACAAACTCGATCTGCGCAGGCACTAGGAGCTCCTACATCTAAAATTTTAAGTCTATTTCGTTCTCTTTTAAGTCGCTTTTATAGGCTCTGAGATACTTGCGTTATACATACGGACAGACGGACGGACGGTCAGACAGACAGACGGACATGGCTAGATCGACTCGGCTATTGGTGCTGATCAAGAATATATATACTTTATGGGGTCGAAGATGCTTCCTTTTGCGTTACATACATTTGGATTTTGCACAAATACAATATACCCTTATACCCATTTAAAAAAAAAATGTTAAGTACAAAAATATATAATAAATAAAACTATGACAGGAATCAATAATTCGTTAGCTTCATTAGGTGTGTGATAAATAATGTACATTCTGCGTTACACTTCGCACGCAATTAGTCACGATTGAAGGCGAGATTGATCAGGTATATAGAGAGAATCCAAACTTTCGTATGTGACATACAAGTTTTGCAGAGGCATAGGGAATTCATACGAGTATATGAATTCGAAGATGAATATGTTGAAACATACGGAACAACAACAAGCCCACTGTTCTTATGTTCTAAGATAGAATAGTCTTGTCAACTCTACCATACGTAATCATAAAAAACCATTGTAGAGCATCCCACTCTAGGGCCAACATTCATTCTTCTAATACTTCTACACAGGTAGATAAAAAGAGAGGCATATATGTATAGCTAAAAAACATATAATATGGGTGGAAAACAATCAAAGGCAGCTGATAACACTGCCAATGTAGTTAACGTGGTAGAAGTTGTAAACACCACTCCCAATGTAAAAATCACTGAGAAAGCGTTACATGAGTCGAGCCAACGACTTAGCCAAGGTCTAACCAGCTGCTTAAATATACATAAAATCACCCTATTTAAGGACCCATTGACACTATTATTGTTCGTTTGCACAGATAAATTAAAAATGCAAATAAATGGAATTGACGCAGATCGTTACCATTCTTAGGGAACAACGTGAGGAGTTTAATAAATCTTTCAAGTGCCTAAACAAAAGCGCACCTGTCTCTAACGAGATAAAGTTAAAACACGTTAAAACTCTTGTAAATTCCTACAATATCAGCCGTCAACTTATATGTGACAATGAACAAAACTAAAAGATTTGCATTTAACACAGACAGTTGACGTGTTAATCGCGTAAAAAGAAAACATTAGACGAATTTCGGAAAGGCATAATCTAACAATATTCCTTCCAAACTCTCTTAACACTTCAGCGTCATTTGACGAGAAACAAATTTCGTTGCATGATGATATTAAACTATCAGACTCTGAAATAAATACCCATTCAATTGACAACACAATGGCCCAAACTATAAACTATAAGCTATAAGTTGTCTCATCGCTCTTACCAGAGTTTGATGGCAAGGCAGAAAACTTCCAAAGCTTCAAAGAAGCTTTGAGTCTTATAGACTCACTAAAAAAAGATCATGAAGCAACAGCTATCAGTCTTATAAAGACAATACTAAAAGGCCATGCACGAAATTTGATAAGCGAAGAAAAAACAATCGCCGAAATAATTTCAAAATTATCAAGAACGGTAAGAGGAAAATCAGTTGAAGTATTATCAGCTAAACTCGTAAGCCTACAGCAAAATAGCAGAGCTGCCAACACTTATGCACAAGAAGTTGAGCAACTGGCAAAAGCTCTGGCAGGGGTTATATTAATGTTGGCTTAAACTCAGATTTAGCCACCAAATACAGCATAGCCCAAGCTGTAAAAGCCATTGCCAAGAGCTGCGCTATAGATAAGGTTAAACTTATCATGCAGGCAGGCACATTTCATAACATGAATGACGCCATATCAAAGTTTGTCAATAGTCCCAAAGAAGCAAGCGGACAAACTAATACTGTTCTTTATTACCAAAATAACTCTCATCGTGGAGGAAACCGTGGTAGAGGTAATTATAGAAGCGGACCATACAATAGAGGCGGCTACAATAATAACAATAGAGGACAAGGTCAAAATAGAGGAAACTCTAGAGCCCGTGGCAACTCGAAACGAGGACACAACAATAATGTCTGAGTTACTCAGACTAACTCAGAAAACCAACAAAACCCTTCAGATATGCAACAAGAAACACCAAAGTAAACACAGTCAATCTAAACCTCAGTATCTTCATTAATTTAAATAACGAAAAAACAGGTAAAGCACTGACCCTATTGTTAGATACTGGTGCAGACATATCACTATTTAAAGAACATTTTGATGCAGTTGAAAACATTAATTTAAACATAATTAACTCAAATATCTGGCATCGGGGAAGGCTCATTTTTTTCTAAAGGTTTAGCATTCGTAGAATTATCTACCGGAAAATATGTCAAATTATGTCATCACGACTTTCACATAGTCGGACACGATTTCCCGATGGCAATATTGGTATAGACTTCTTTAAAAAGAATAATTGCCAATTTGATTTCACACAAACATGTGATTCTCTAATACTTCGGCCCAATAATTTAAATTATCCAATAAAACTACCAACAACTCACACTTCTGATACTAATGCCACAATACTTCCAACTCGTTCTAATGTAGTCCGTCAAATCAATATTGTTTTGACAGGAAACAATATTTTCATTCCAAATCAAGAAATTTATAAAGGAATATTCATTGGAAATACTATTTCCAATATTCAACAAACATTTGTCCGAAAAAGAGGCAATAATGTCTACATTCCATGATGATCCTATTCAAGGTGGTTAACTAGCCATTTCAAAAACGGTAACAAAAATAAAATGACATTACTATTGGAAAAATATAACACGTCATATAACAAAGTACGTGCGTAAATGTCCGAAATATTAAGAAGCTAAAACAACAAAGCACACTAAGACACCTACCTAACAAAATATCTAATTGCCATTCTGGTCCCAAATAAAAATGTAAACACTGTCGCTAAAGCTATTTTTGAACCTGTTATTCTGAAGTACGGTCCAATGAAGACGTTCATCACGCATATGGGAACAGAAAATAAGAATTCAATCTTATATGACTTGTGCAAATATCAAAATATTAATAATACAACATCTACAGCACACCACCACCAAAAAGTCGAAAGAAGTCATACAACTTTTAACGGATACATACGATTATACATATCATTTGATAAAACTAATTGGGACGTATGGTTTTAATATTTCGTTTACTGTTTCAACACGACCCCCTCTATGGCACATACTTATTGTCCATACGAGCTAGTATTTGGTAAAACATTTAACCTGCCAAAACATTTTAATAGCAAAGATAGTATAGAACCACTTTGTAATATAGATGATTACGCTAAGGAATCGAAATATAGACATATAAAAGAGTTAGGATAATGCTTGAACAGCTCAAAGAGAAAAAAACTCTTACATGACAAGAAAGGCGTAAACTTTGAATTAAAATAAGGAGATAAAGTTTTATTAACAAACGAAAGAGGTCATAAGCTAGACCATATAAGGTCACATGTATAGAAGATAGAGATGATATAGTAATATCAGATAATAAAAACAGAAAACAGAAAAAATGTACATAAGGATGGTTTAAAAATTTTTAATACATAATAATTTTTGTAGTATGGCCATACAAACACAAAAAAAATCAAGTAAGAGGTTCTAATCGGGAGCACCTACATCTAAAATTTCAAGTCTCTAGCTCTTGTTCTAGCTAGGTTCTGAGATCCTTGCGTTCATACATACGGACGGACGGACAGACAGACGGACATAGCTAGATCGACTTGGTTATTGATGCTGATTAAGAATATATATACTTTATGGGTCGGAGATACTTTCTTTCATTTTTATTTAGATTTTGCACAAATACAATATACCCTTATACGCATCTTTAATGGGTTCAGGGTATAAAAAAAGAATACAAACACAAAAAAAAAAAATTGAAAACCATATAAATATATTTTTTAGATAAGACATTTATCACTTACAAACTTTCACACTGTAACACTTTGCTGCAGTGCTTACATGTGTATATTTCAAGTGCATACGAAATATGACCGGACATATATGGGTGTAGGCAACAACGCAGCGTCAGCGTTTCCCACGCAAGCCAGCTGCGCACCACAATACATAAGTGCACATAACATACTCTCTTTCAGCGCGGCTCTCAATGCTGCACACATATATATATAGGTATATAATATAACCGCTCCGCTGCCGGCGTCGCTGGCAGCGCAGCTCGCGCGGTCTTAGCTAAGAAATAGCTAAGTAAAGATTGTAAGAATTATTCATTATTAAAAAATCAAAGACAAAACAAGAAAGTTTGCATTAGAGCAGACGCTCCAATGAATAAGACAATTCATTTATAAAATATTTTCTACACTCTGGCTGCCGGTTAGCAGCTCAAGAGCTGTAATATAGGTACTTTTAAATCTTCTATGGTTCGTGATTGAATTGGCTGGATTACAGCGGATTTCGAAAATTTGTCAATGCATGTTGGAAAAATTGCTTGTCTACTGAGAAAATATCCACATGTAACATTTCCCCTGCGTGTGAGGGAATCGGAGTCTCTCCGAATTTCTGTTTTCTAGGATGTCTATCATATTTTGCCTTCGCGCAAACCTTACAGTTCAGCACGATTTTATTGGCAATCTTAGTCATTTCTGGGAAATAATATTCCTCCAGGACTTGTTTAACATTTTCTTGGGCTGCCCTATGAGCCCTGTTGTGCTCTGTGAGGAGGATTTCTCTCCGCTTGCTAACACTGAAAATATCCGGGTTTTGCAGTGCCAGAATTTGGTCTTCGGGAATTTCCGAAGCAACTCGTCTTGCACCAGCGTTAAAGTGTGCAAATCACACAGTAGTGCATTTATCGTATTAAGTTTGACTATTACCCATAACTCCTCAAGCAGGGATTCTTTGCAGGTGTTATTTAAGGTGTATCGCCTACTATGTGGTTGTGGAAACAATTCAATGGTTTTGCCGTAGATTTAATTGTGTACGTCAGGGAAAGCTCACTGTGAACCGTGGTCATGAATGATGCATTATCTTGGTGGCGCAAAGCGTTTAGCTGTGGCCTGGACAAGGCGTCAGCGACCTGATTTTCCTTGCCCGGCTTGTAGAATATGCGTGCGTTAGATTTGTCAATGCACGTCTTCCATCGTTTGATTTTAGCGGTGGGGTTAGCTTCGGACACGGCGAAGCCCAGAGGCTGATGGTCTGTGAAGATGTTAAGATTTTTCACCCCCTATAAATAGTGGCACAGTTTGCCAAGGGTCCACACGATATCCAGTAGTTCTCTTTCGTTTGTAGCATAATTAATCTCTGTACTTTTCAGTGTCTTGAAGATCATCCTATACCATATCCCGAAGCGTCTGTCGTTAGGTCAAACGGCTTCTTGGAATCGGGAAATCGGAGCATGACACCCTCAGACGCCAGAATGCTTCGCAGTTTTTGAAATGTGCCGCGTTGGAGCTCAGAGAAGTCGACCTGAATTTTTCTAGATCTATGTCTGCTGACTGACCAATTTTCACCCTTTAGGATGATTGAAATGGGTTTTGCTATTGTTCCAAAACTTTTATTAAGCACCTGAAATAGCTAGCGCGTCCTAGAAATGATCTTCCTTCGAAAACCGTCCTGGGCTCTGGGAATTTCTGTATGGCCTTAACTTTCTCTGCGTCGGTTGCAGCACCATTGCAAGTGACCATAAATCTAAGGAAATGTACGCTTTTCTTAAAAAATTGTAACTTTTCCTTAGATACTCTCATGTTTGCTTCATACAAACTTTTCAATACCCAATCAACATGTTTTACTTGAGATTCTTGATCATTTGAAAAAACGACGACAACTACAAAAACAGCACGATTTGCCGATTTGCTCTCGCAATATATCGTCAATCTCTCTTTGAAAAAAGCTGGCTGCATTTTTTACGATAAAGGGAAGTCGGCGGAACTCATACTTGCCTCCATTCACTGTGAGAGAGGTTTTTTCTCTGTCACGTTCTGAAAGCGTGATCTGATGGTAGCCAGATTTCAGGTCTTAGGTCAAAAAGTATTGGGATTCACCTAGATTTTCCAAATTCATGGAAATATTGGGCATGGGATACCTATCTGGAATGCTTTTTTCATTAAGTTTACGAAAGTCCTTTACAAGGCGCATGTTTCGAATACCCAATTCATCCGTGCCCTTTTAATCAACCACCCAAATGGGGTTGTTCAAATGATTTTGAATCTCTTTGTCCACAAATTCAGCTGCGCCCATGGGATATGCGTACAACTTGGCATAGATAGATTCCTCATTTGAAGTCCTTATGGTGACTACTACAGAGGTGTTGTAAGGCAGAGTTTCACCAGCGACTGCAAAAGTCTTTTCCCTACCCTGTAACATTTTTAAGAATTTATCTCAGCGCAATCTACGTTAGTAAAATTGACGTTGTCGCACTTATGGTACAGTATCGGTTCTGATTGATTACCGAAGCTGTGTTGGCTAGTGATTAGACAAAGTTGCGCTCCAACTTGTGTTAACAGGTCGTCGCCTATGATCTCGTCGAATGTTGAAATGAAGAACGTTGCTTTCTGACCAAATATTGATTTAAACCGTTTCAGTGCTATTTTGGTAGTGCCATGGATTGAGTAGATTGTGAATGGCTTATCGACCGAATGTAGTTTAACGTCGCGCCCATGTCGATAAGAATTCGCATGTGTCCCCGCTACTTCTCGCCTGATGAAAGGCAGCAGGGACTCACCCCTTACAAATGTATGGCGTCGGAATCTCCATCTGATTCATCAGTTATTTGCGCTTCACCGGCCCAACAGCAGTTTCATACTCCTTGGGATCCATTTCTTGACCCTGAATAGTATAAGTCATTCTCTGACGCCTCTGACCAGTTGATCGGTAAGAAGTGTTTGTTTGCTTATAAGCCTGAGGATTACTCGAGTTGACGTAAGCCGGAGTTTGTGGCGGCATTAAGCATTTGGACACTAAAGGGTCAACTTCCATTGGTTCACGTGCGTTGCTGTTGTTTTCGACCTTACCAGTCCACTGACAGGGCTGACCCTGTGGTTTTGGCTGTTTATTGAAATGGAGGTTTTTTGTGCTGCTATTGACCTTGCCCTATCGCGTTTGTCCTGCGTTCCCTATCTTCCTGGCTTCGCGTAAAAAGCATATCTTTCGTGGTTCGACTCGACCTCTTGGGTGAGAGCCAGAGCCAAAAGTAAGTCTTTGGGTCTTACCGCAAAAAATACATTTGTTAGATAGCCCTGATATGAATACCCGCAACGCATCAACGCAGAATTTTTTACACTGGCCTTTTGCCATACTTGATTCGTATGAAATTTTGACCTTATTAGTTAATAACGTCACCTCCTTTTCGACCTCGTCGTAGTATTGTATCAAGGACAGGCTACCCTGCCTAAGAGTGCCTAACTCTTGCTTGATGGCGTGTATTGGTTGTTTATCGCTATACGTGAAGTCGAGGCAATTTATTATCTCATCGAAATTTAATACTTTGCTGCCGTCGCAGCTTGTCGCCAAGAAACAATGGCTTCTTGTGCCCCTTTAAATTCAGGCAGACATTTGCCCGAATACAGCGGCTCATCGCAACGAACATTGTCTGTGACTTAAACTTGTTCGAAAACTTCTAAGGGAGGGGGAGTAATTGCCGTAATTGCTACCATTTTTATTAGTTCAGCAATTTGGCTCTCTAAGCTTTCCCTTAGGGACTTGGACTTGCATTGTAAGCTTCTGCCAACGCTTGCAACGAAGTTGAGACCGCCGACTCTACTAAAGCTTTAATTAGTTGGCGATCCATGTTTGGTTTGTTTATCAAAACTGGGATTCTACCAAGGTTGTCATCTAAGCCCTCTGAGTCTGATTTTTTTGGCTTGGGCTATTCTCGGAATGCCCTATTCATGGATCGCTGTGTAGCAGAGTCAAACCACCAATCAACCGAAAAATCAATAAAATTGTCAAGATGTTAGCAAAACTGAATGGCACACAGAACACAACATTCTTATATTCAAATTTATTGTTATAAGTCACTTACATTGTCTTTATTTGGGACGTCTCTAATTGATTTATGATCTATTCGATGGCACTGCCACTCCCTCGCTGCAGTCAAGATTGAATTTCAAGTCGGTGCCCAGTCTACCGCGCTATTCTGGTGACACACCGCTGTCCGAGGAGCTCCTGTGGCCTCGGCGAACAAATAATTAATTATTGTGCTTTAACACACACGCACACTGACCAAGTTGACGTAGGTAAAGAGAGCGGAATTGATTAAGTGGCATTTATTAGTTGGCCGTTTGGCAATTATCTATTACGGTGACGTCTGGGTGCCGGAGTACCGACGTGTTGAACTAGCTACGTTTTTTCAGAACTGATTTCACATTATTAAAATTCCTAAGTGCTAAATATAAAATATGACAATTTGACAATTCATAAAAGTATGCAGCAAGTCGTGGTCAATATCGGATATTGCACAACATAGGTATCCGATTACCGCCGTTGCCCGCTGCAGCATTGTGCGTGCAAGAGTTAGTTAACTTATATATGGTCGAAAATGGGTTATTGCCCAGTGGATTGCTGACAACTATTGATCGATTGGACATTTATTGCTTTCTCCTCTTGTAAATGAACGAGAGGCATAAGTCAGGCCAATTATATACGTTTAAGTTAAAACTGCTCCGCAGGATAGTTTACTGGTACCTGTAATGATGCAAAATGCTTCGCCAAAATCTGGGTACTTTAGTAAAGGTATTTGACAGGGTATTTTGGCATTCCTTGGATTACTCAAACTATACAGTCTTTTTACATAAAATTGTTATGTGACGTGAATAATCTGTAAAGTTTTCTGTAAAACGTATGTAATAATTGCAAAACGCAACGAAACTTTTAGCGCTATCAGCGTCCGTAGGGACTGGATATTTTTCAGTGACATTATATTTTTTGTCATCTGGCAAAATACCTTGATCAGTACACTTACGAACTAGAAAAGTAACCTTGTGCATGAAGAATGCACATTTTTCTGGATGTAATTAAAGGTTGAGTTGCCTACACAAGTTAAAAACGTTTGTTAAGTTTTTGATCATGTGGTTTTCGGAACAACCAATAACTATTAAGTCATCCATGTACATGAAGGCTTGTGAAGGTTCTAATTCAGAAAAAGCGATGGTCATTTTTTTTTGAAAATAATTAATTTTAGACCAATTGGTAATCGATATATGGAAACCGGACATTAAATCTAAGCACGAGAAATATTTTGCTCTGCCTAGTTGTTCAATAACATCATCTATTCTTGTGTAAATACTAATATTAAATACTAATAATGTAAATACTAGAAATAAGCCAATGTTATAAAATACCATAAGTCTATCGATGTAATGAAAACATATCGATGCCCATGTCATCGCAAGAAGGTACTTTTTGAATTGACATGGTGCGGTCGAGACATAAGTGTTGACAACCAAAAAATAAAGAATTGTGAAATAAAACCAAAAGAACGGAGTTTTACATCTCAGGTGTAGGTAGACCCCGAGTTCGTTGAAATCCTGCAAATAATTAAATATTGTAAAATAATTCGAAAAAGAAAAAACGAACTTAGTGCCATATTGGACAGCAACGTCTTGCATTTTAAAAACAATACTCCGGTTCAGCAATTGCGGAAAGCAGAGTATCGTGTCGTTAACGAAATTGAAGCGTCCAAGTGCGTATTGAAAGCAGCAGCAATCGTTGATGCTGGCTCTTGGTTGCGCAGTGATGATATTTGCGACGCCGCTGAGTTGGCGCCATCCTGTGACAAAATTCAAGACACCGCCGTGTCGGTACCAGCCTGTGACCAAATTCATGACGCCACCGAGGTGGCGCCAACAAATCGCGAAATTTGTGGAAGCAACAAAATAGCGGATAGCTTGTTGCAAATCGAAGCCGCTGTACATAACATTCCTGAACCAAGCATATACGCAGCAGAGATGCAATATCTAGAGCAAATGAAAAAACTGCTTGCAGCTCGTAAGCGTGTTGCAGATCTAGAAACGGCAATGAGGAAAATTGATATCGCTGCAATGCCGAAAGTTGTGCTCAGCATGGGTGATATAGAAGCATTAGTACGTAAATTTTCGGGCGATGACAATTACCCTGTTCGAATCTGGATACGCGATTTGAGCAAGTCATGGATGCATATAATATTTCGACAATGCAATGTTTTCTGTATGCCGAGTGGTTGCTGTATGGGTCAGCACAACTCTACATTAACGCTGGAATCTTAAACTGGAACGATCTGAAAGAGGAGTTGATCCATATCTTTCAGCAGTAAGTAACGGCGTGGGATGTGGGAAAATAGCATTAGTCACGCAAAATTGCCAAAGACGAGAGTGCCCTGTAGTACTTCGTAGCGATGTGCAGAATAGCAATGCTGGCAGCGGATTAAAGGCATGGCATGGCTCCAAATGAACCCAATGAGAGCGTATCCAGTGCCTCAAAACCTTAAAAGTTTTCACTCATGTTTGGGATTTTTCTTGTACTTTCCAAGATTAAGTTATCATTTGCTAGCTTAGCCCGACCCTTAAGAGATTTGTTGATTCAAGGGGGTCCGTTTCCACTTGACACATTACAATTGTTCCGCGTTTAATACGTTAAAAACTACTTTTGGCAAACCCACCGGTATTGGCAATTTTCAGCCCAAATAGGGAAATGGAACTGCATACAGATGCAAGTACTCGTGTTTTTGGGGCCATATTGATGCAACGGCAAGATGATGCCAAAATGTACCCTGTAATTTTTTATTCGGGCAAGACCACAGCAGCAGAATCTAAATATCATAACTTCGAGTTGGAAACCCTTGCCATTATTTATGTATTGCGCCGTTTTAATGTATACCTAGAGCATGGAGCATAGTGCTTTTAAAATAACAATAGATTGTAATTCTTTGGTACAGACGCTTAGCCGAAAAGCTATTAATCCACGAATTGCTCGTTGGTCACTCTAATTGGAAAATTAGCAACATGTCGCATGTAGGCAACCTGAGTAGACAGACAGAATTAGTGGACATAGCGAGTAATAATAACTGTAGTGAGAACCGTTGTGAAAACCATAGCGATAGTTTTAGTGAGAAGCATAGTGATAGTTGTAGTGAACATTATAGTGACTGCCGTAGTGAAAATCATAGTGATAACCGTAGTGAAAACCATAGGGAAAATCGAACAACGAAGCGTAGACAAGACAACCATAGAAAGGTCTGCAAGAGGAAAATAAAGGGTCCGATATTTTGTAGAGCAAAGTGTAGTGTGTATATGCTTTAAAAGAACAACCTATATAAAGTATGCGGCACTTTGTCACGTACAATAACAATTATACATTACTCAAACCCAGAGCCACTTTATATATTGGCTCTGGCATGAGCCAGATATGAATATGAATTACGCAGCGCAGGTCACTAGCCTCTCTATGCTTAGACTGCACTTCTATGCTTACGCTGTATCCATAGGCTAAGTGCATTATATTGACCCTAAATAAATTCATTCGATTTCAATAACCAAACAAGCACTGACGTACTGTATTAACACAAATATTACATGGCGACCGCGACATGGTCACGATTCCCTGCCTGGAGGGAGTAGAATAAAAATACAAGAGGATAAATAAATCCCTACCTGGAATAAGTAGAACACAAAGACAAGAGGAAACATAAATCCCAGCCTGGAGTCAGATGACGAGGATCGTGGATCAGAAAACTACACATTACTGAGTGAGAAAACTAAAATAAATAAAATAGCTTACATTAAGTGATTACTATACGCAAAATCACCACCACCTGCTTGGGCAACATCCCAAAAGTTACAGGCAGAATTAGATTTCCTAGAATCTAGTCTAATAAAAAAGAATTCCATTGACACAACTCACCACATTATTAGTTATATATGTAAGAAATAAGTAATAATACCACCACCGCCGTCTAAGATCCCAAAGATGAAACAAACACGTACTAACGACTGCCCTGGACCGCTCTTCAATGGAGCATGCCACTAAACGTGCACGACGAATACGACCTGTGCGGTGACCGGCACCGGCCCCGCCTGCCAATCAATAAGCAGCCAATCAATAAGCGCGAAGGGCACACCGCCACTTGCGTCAACGAGGGAGCATCAGCTTGCCACATCCGGCGACGTCTAGCTGATGCAGCGGACGAGCAACAGATGCAGCATAACCATACTTATTATTTTAATTATAAACATAAAAATTATTGTAAAATTGAGCAGAATCTTTTCTGTCCGATTAGAAGCATAGCCCATAAATCTATGCGAAACGATAGGTAGGATCCTGTAAAACCCATAATTATCCTATGTATGAGGATAATAAAATAAGTAAAACCAAATTTCAATCGCAAAATAAGCCATATATATATGGCATAAGATCATCAATACAGTTAGAAAACAGACCCAAAATGGGCTGAGTAGATACCAAGACAGTGGACTCCACCGCTAATATTATAAATAAAGTTGAAGTCGACACTCCAGATCAAATACTAATTAAAACATTGTTAATTATAATAGTAATTATAATGTGCATAAATTTGTTTTATACAATTTACAAGCTGCACAACAAATGTTTAAGCAAGTAAGAGGTTCTAGTCGGGAGCTCCCGACTAGGGGATACCCTGAAGCAACATATCATGTTTGGTGACTCTAGTTCTTATTATTTACCAAAATTGCCCAAAAAACAGGATATCGATATCGATTCTTATCGATTGGAGTAAGCTATCGATTATCGGAAACAAACTTGATCTGCGCGGGCACTAGGAGCACCTACATCTAAAATTTCAAGTCTCTAGCTCTTATATGTTCTGAGATCCTTGCGTTTATACATGCGGGCAGACGGACAGACAGACAGACTGACTGATCAAGAATATATATACTTTATGGGGTCGGAGATGCTTCCTTCCGCCTGTTACATACATTTGGATTTTGCACAAATACAATATACCCTTATACCCATTTTTAATGGGTTCAGGGTATAAAAGGAAATACTTAAGCAGGGCTAATGATCTGGACAAAATATAAAAATGTACTAGAAATATAAAATTTAAATATGTATACAATGAGATATGAAACGAAGAATTACAACAATGAAATTTAACTAAAAATGAAATATATATATATAAAAAAAAATAGGAATAATAAGAAGATTCTTAAAAATGGACACAATAGAAGCAATTAGAGAGGTCTATGTTAGAGATATCTATTTCAATGAAATAATTCAACAATTGGTCTCAACGACCGCAGTAAGCATAAATAAATTAGAAACTTCATATATGGATACATTTCATTTGGATTTCTCACCGTTATTCCATTGTACAAAAACATAAAAAGGGATAGTATTGACAACCCTCCCGGGTATACAAGTAAGGTTGATCATTAGAGAGCATCCAATACTATGAAGAACACTAGACTTCATAGTATTTAAAAAACCAACAATATAATGAATAAAATTATTCATCAAACAAATTCCCATAAATGGAATGGCACCAAATAGCTGAAAAAATAAAGCTGCATAGATCGAATTATGACAAATCATATAAGTGCCTAAATAAGAGCGCACCAGTTTAGAAACCAAGCATAATTAAACACACTGAGATTCTTGTATATGAATACAATGAAATAAGGAGTTTAATTAAGGAGTGTCAGCATAAACTCACAAGCTTACACAGAGTCCAAACTTCCAAACTTCAGACATTTTACAATGTCTAAGCGGTAATCTGCTAAGCTTAAACGAAAAATACAATCTCCAGCTTTATTTACCACCGACGTTAAACACGCCGATTACATTTAATAAGTCACTCTTGACAAACTCAAATGAAAACGACCAAATAGAAGACATACAGACAGTTGTAGAGTTTTTAAAATTAGCCTCGTCACTCTTACCAGAGTTCGATGGAAAGGCCGAAAACCTTCAAAGTTATTTGGATGCATTGAATCTAATAGATTTATTAAAAGGCACCCACGAACTAACTGCAGTAAGTATAATAAAGACTCAACTGAAGGGCCACGCTAGAAATTTGATAAGTAATGAGCGGACAATTCTTGCCATTATAAAGCAATTATCCAAAGCAGTACAAGGATAATCTGTAGACGTCATATCTGCAAAACTTCTTAATCTGCAGCAAAAGAACAAAACGGCTAATCAAGACACCCAAGAGGTGGAAAAATTGAAGGTACGTATATCCGTGATGGTTTAGGCCCGGATCTAGCTAACAAATACAGTTTAACCTTAGCTGTAAAGGCCATGACGCAAACTTGCGCAATTGACAAAGTGAAACTGATCATGCAAGCAGGCACATTCAATACCATAAATGATGCCACTTCAAAATTTGTCAACAATTATACGGAAGCAACAGGCCAGGCAGAGGTAATTATCAGAGCAACGGTCCCAGGAACAATAACCAAAGTTATAACATAAATTATAATAGGGCAGAAGGCCAAAATAGAGGAAACTCTAAAGGCCGTGGCAACTCGAATCGAGGCCACAACAATAATGTCCTAGTTACTCAGACTAACTCGGAAAACCAATAGAACCCTTAAGATATGCCACAAGACACACCAAAGTACGCACAGTCAATCTAAACCTCAGTATCGTACTAAAATAGAGTAACAGGATACCAGATCTAGAAATAAACAATATTTAAAAAAAAATAAACAAAAAAAATGAGTATCTTCATTAAGATAAATAACGAAAAAACAGGTAATGCATTTACCCTATTGTTAGATACTGGTGTAGACATATCACTATTAAAAGAACATGTTGATGCACTTGAAAACATTAATTTAAACATGTCAACTCATATATCTGGCATCGGGGAAGGCTCATTTTTTTCTAAAGGTTTAGCATGCGTAGAATTATCTACCGGAAAATATGTCATTCCACACGACTGTCCGACTATCGGACACGATTTCCCAATACCCAGAGATGGCAATATTGGTATAGACTTCTTTAAAGAGTATAATTGCCAATTTGATTTCACACAAACATGTGATACTTCGGCCACATAATTTAAATTATCCAACAAAACTACCAACAACTCACACTTGTGATACTGATGCCACTATACTTTCAGCTCGTTCTGAAGTAGTCCGTCAAATCAACATTGTTCTGACAGAAAACAATATTTTCATTCCAAATCAAGAAATTGATAGGGGAATATTCATTGGAAATACTATTTCCAACAATCAACAAACATTTCTTCGAATTTTAAATACAACAAATTCATTAAAAATAGTAAATCTTAACGACATTAAAGTACAAAAGCTAAGTGACTATGAAACAGTCCATGCAATCAGCAAAGAACGCTAACAAATAGTGATGAACAAAAAAAAAGACCATTCCCCCATTATTCAAAACACAACTAAAAGATCTCTGCACCGAGTATACAGACATATTTGGACTCGAACCGAATCCAAAATAACCAATAATTTTTATTAACAAAAACTAAGACTAAAAGATACTGAGCCAGTTTACATTAAGAACTACAGAACTCCTCATACTCATAAAGAGGAAGTTAATAATCAAACCAAAAACTTATCTCGGATAAAATTGTAGAACCGTCTGTATCGGAATATAACAGCCCTATATTTCTTGTCCCAAAAAAAGGGATTACCTGGTTCCGATACCAAGAGATAACGATTAGTTATAGACTATCGTCAAATTTACATAAAACTCTTGTTTGACAAATTTCCACTCCCAAGATTTGATGATATTCTTGACCAACTAGGCAGAGCAAAATATTTCTCATGCTTAGATTTAATGTCCGGTTTTCACTAAATATAATTAGAAGAAAATTATATAAATATAATGTCTTTTCCAACGAACAATGGCTCCTATCGTTTTACACGATTAGCATATGGTCTAAAAATAGTGCCTAATTCTTTTCAAAAAATGATGACCATCGCTTTTTCCGGATTAGAACCTTCACAAGCTTTCTTGTACATGGATGACTTGATCGTCATCGGTTGTTCCGAAAACCACATGATCGAAAACTTAACAAAAGTTTTTGACTTGTGTAGGCAACACAACCTTAAATTACATCCAGAGAAGTGACTTTTCTAGATCATATATGTACTGATCAAGGTATTTTTCCAGATGACAAAAAATATGGTGTCATTGAAAAATATCAAGTCCCTATGTACGCTGATAGCGCTAGAAGATTCGTTGCATTTTGCAATTATTACAGACGTTTTATAAAAAACTTTGCAGATTATTCACTTCACATTACAAGATTATGTAAAAAGACTGTAAAGTTTGAGTGGTCCGATGAATGCCAAAAAGCTTTAGAAAATTTAAAAAAATTAAGCCTACTTTACTAAAATACTCAGATCTTGGCAAAGAATTTTGCATCATAACATGCCAGTAAACTAGCTTGCGGAGCAGTTTTGACTCAAACGTATGGAGATAAACAATTGCCTGTTGCATATGCTTCTTGTTTATTTACAAAAGGAGAAAGCAATATAAGTACCTCCGAACAACAGTTGGTATCCACTAGGCAATAACGCATTTTCGACCATACATATATGGTCAACATTTCACAATTAAAGCAGACCAGAGACTATTGACATATCTGTTTTCAATGGTAAATCCAAGTTCAAAATTAACGAGAAGGAGACTAGATTTAGAAGAGTTTGAGTTCACTGTAGAATACCTTAAGCGAAAAGATCATTTTATGGCAGATGCGTTATGAAGAATAACCATCAAAAAATTAAAAAGTACTAACGCAAATGTCTTGAAAGTCACTACAAGACAACAAAGAAGACAAAATAAATCCTGCGCAGGAAATGAACAAAAAATTTTGCCAAGGCAAAATCTTGATAAAGGCTTCTGAGTCCCATGTATACGACGTCATTAAAAACGACGATATGCTAAAAATAGTAACCTTACACATAACTAATATGCTATGTATTTAAAACATGGTAAAAAGGTTGTTGCAAGAATTGAGATTAGGGACCTTTATGCTAATGGAACTATCGATTTAGGTCAATTTTTCCAATGGCTTGAAAAAGAAGCCGGTATATTGGGAATCAGCCAACTTTAAGTGGTACCGAGCGAAAGATCTTTGAAAACACTTTAATAGATACTTTCAATAATATGGGCAATATATATTTTAACAACTTAAGAGTAGCGCTACTCAGGCCGGTAACCCAAATAAATAAAGAAAAAGAAGCAATAATGTCTACATTCTATGATGAGATGGTTACAGAGGCTTTTCAAAACCGGTAGCAAAAATAAAATGACATTACTATTGGAAAGGTACGTGCGTAATTGTCCGAAATTTTAAAAAGCTAAAACAACAAAGCACACTAAGACACTTACCTAACAAAATATCTAATTGCCATTCTGACCCCAAATAAACATTTTTGAAGCTTTTATTCTGAAGTACGGTCCAATGGAGACGTTCATCACGCATATGGGAACAGAAAATAAGAATTCAATCATAAATGACTTGTGCAAATACCTAAAAATTAATAGAACGAGAAAGAAGGGCTATCTTTGACACGCCAAAGATCTAATACCTTTTCATAATGCTCATAGTGCTTTGCCCCTATCTAAGAAGTACCGGAAAAATAGTAAATGCCGATTTTGGTCAAGATATCTTGATAAACAAAATGTTTTTTCATACAAAAACTGAATTTTCGACCGATCGTTCCTATGGCAGCTATATGATATAGTGGTCAGATCCAGCTGGTTTTCACATATGTGCTGCGTGCAACAGAAAGAGGGAGTTCTGCAAAGTTTCATTAAGATAGCTTCAAAACTGAGGGACTAGTTCGCATAGAAACAGACAGACGGACAGACGGACATGGCTATATCGACTCGGCTGTTGATGCTGATTAAGAATATATATACTTTAGGAGATGTCGGAGATGTCTCCTTCTATGCGTTACACATTTCACGACAAAATTATAATACCCTCTGCAAGGGTATAAAAATACTAAATTGCATGATCAGCCAAAACAAAACACAAAATATATACTTATTTATAAACAAATTTTTTTTTTGTTTTAATCTTTATTACTTTAAAAAGAAAAATATACAATAAATTAAAAATAACTACATTATACTACGTTTTTTTCTAAAAGGGGAGGTGTAGTGTGTATATGCCTTACTAGAACACCCTATATAAACTATGTGGTACCTTGTCACATACAATCACAATTATACATTAAACAAGCCCAGAGCCACTTTATATATTGGCTCTTTCCCATATTACGCAGCGCAGGTTACTAGCCTCTATGTTTACGCTGCACTTCCCACGTTCCGTCTGAGCGCATTCAATGAGCAACATATATGCTCACTAACACAGGCATATGCAAGCTACTCACTCTCCCTCTCTCTGTAGCTGTTTACCAATAATAGCATAAGTATATACATGAATCCATAGGCTAAGTGCATTATATAGATTTGAAAAAAATGCATTCCATTTCAATAACCAAAAAACACTTAACACAAAAGTGATGTACTAGGCTTTGAATTAATAGATCGCGTCGTATATAAAATTGAAAGCAGTGGCTTGTGATTATATGCTCGAGCAAGTATGGAAGGCCAGCTGATCCGCCTAGCGCATGAAAAATTTGGCCATTTAGCAGCAGACAAGTGTTTTAATAATTTAAAAAAATCTTATTGGTTCCCTGCTTTGCGGAGTAAAGTAGAGAAATTTATCCGAAACTGTTTGCCATGCATATTGCATTCTGTTCCAAAAACCATACATAATAAGACACTTCATAGCATACCCAAACCTAGTGTAGAGTTCCATACTTTTAAAAATTTTGTAAAGCTTTTTCCAGTAAATGCGTTTAATAAATATTTTGAATATTACAGCTACCCGAAAATTATAATATCAGATCGTGGGACATAGAACATATTAAAGTAGCGACGGGAGCACCACAAGTTAATGTCCAAGTTGAGCGTGTTAGCCGGGTGGTAACACCTATGATGGGAAAACTGTCGGAACCAATTTCAAGCAGGCTGGCACAAATTAATGATTAGGGTAGAGTTCGCTATCAACAATGCGGTTCATGGTAGTACTCGATGCCGCTTGCCTCCGTTGATATATGGTTTATGGTCGTAATACTTTACACAACGGCAAATGTTCGGGGCGAATTTACACATTTTTTAATAATGTTCCTTTTTTGAAAGATGTGTGAAATGTGTTTTCTTATGGGGAAATGCAAAGGCAGCATTTCACACAATTTGCAAAAAAGTCACAGTTCCAGAAAAGTGTAAGAAATGTGTTCAGTGGACAGAGGCTATAAAAAATAATTTTAAAATTACCACTGTTTTTATACCCTGAACCCATTCAAAATGGGTATAAGGGTATATTGTATTTGTGCAAAATCCAAATGTATGTAACAGGCAGAAGGAAGTATCTCCGACCCCATAAAGTATATATATTCTTGATCAGCACTAATAGCCGAGTCGATCTAGCCATGTCCGCCTGTCCATCCGTCCGTCCGTCCGTATGTATGAACGCAAGGATCAAGTTAATAACCCAACTTTGATTACACACCAATTTAAGCCACAATTTGAATGCAATTGACTTTTTCAGAATACACAAATATTCTATGGTACAATAAGATATACTGTAGAAAATTTCATAAAGATCGATTAGGAAAAAAAAAACAAAGTTATATGCAACTGCGCAATTGAATGGGCAGCAGCTTTAAGAATTTCTATATACATGTACACACACACACATTCATACTCATCTGCTTCGCATTTTAACAGCATGGTAATTGCGACCTTTTTCTGTAATGATTTTTAATTTCTTTTTTTATCATACGTAGGTAATTATTTGTGTGGCTGCTGAGTAGAGGCATTGCAAGTGGTGCGGTCTGTCGCGAATTCGAGCCCTACCGGGGTAAATTTTTTTTTTTTTTTTGCTGGTGTGGCTGTTTAGTAGAGTCGACAGCAAGTAATGCGGTCAGTTGCGAGCTCGAACCCTGCCAAGGCAACTTTTTTTTGTTGATTTTTTTGGTGTTGGTGTTACTTGTTTTAAATTCGTTTAAAAAAAAGAACATATTAAACAATTTTTTATTACAGTATGAAGACGAGCTGGAAGGTCTCTGCAAAATGCCAAAAGCGGAGAAGAAATATTAGTCGTCAACTTCGTTGAGTTCCCAAAAAAGCTCGCAAAGCATTTTAGATAAATTTTTTCAGTTTCAGTATTAACACGAACAAATATTTTCGAATGCGCTGTCCTTAATGGCTCAACAACGTCTTTAAATGAAAAATCATTAGTTGATGCAAATTGAGGCAATTTTATTCGCTTTTAATTAAATAAACAAAAATATGAACATGGAAATGCAAATGATGAAATGCCCGTTTATATGTATGAATACTCTTTATGTGTGATAATCAATGTAAAGAGTGATCATATATACATATATGCGTGCGCATTGTTTTAGCACGCGCATTAAGGGACATACATATGGTATTATTATTATAATTTTCCAAAAATAAAAGTTTACCTTCTTTAATAGCCAAAACTCTTGAATGAAATGTCAACACCCGACACGATCAGATGATACACTTCTGTGCTGGGATACCCGTAAGTAAGTATCAATCGGCTTATTTACAAAAACACATCATTTTCTCACTTACACTTTGGAGATGACCACGTCACGCAGGATTACAGAAGCTCTGCTGGATTGTGTACGACAGCCACGCAAAGTGCAGCAGCGACCTAAGGTGATGACGAACATAGTAAATGTTTTAGTTACATATTTGTGGTTACATATTTGTGGTAAAAATAGATGCGTCTGAGCGTCCAGCTAAATTAATTCCATATTGGCGTCCAGACAAATGAGTACGAGTAAGTCATGATTAAATTATTAACCTCACGAATCTCCTGTACACTCTGCAGAAATTGTGGCAATGGTTTTGTTTAAATCTAAGAGCTGGTGCGGCACATGAATAAACAGATGAATCGACCTTATGCCCCGCGTCCTTCACCGATCGTTGAACTACGAGAAAGCATCATTAGTAAGTAAATTCCTCAATAGGATACAAAAGGGGAAAACCGCACTTGTCAGTTTTGTTCAACCATATATTAATTTATTTAATTATTTATTGCAGTATTGTTGTTATTATATTGTTAACACCCATAAAATGCGATTGCATCATGTGTCGCATAAGAAACGTGAAACTTGTTGACTTGGACATGCAAACGCAAAAACCTATTAAAAATGAAATGGTTATCGTGTTGAATGAGTTAAAATTGATTATGTAAGATTATATTAGTAACATTTAATCAAATAACTTTGCCTGGTTAAAACCGATTTATAAACGCTGATCAATTTATAAATTTTTTTTAATCAGACTTTAAATTATATTACTAATGTAAAGCATAAATATATTTAATATATAAATTATGAGTCTTTCTTGAGTGTATTGATTAAGTGATATTTATTTGTTGCACGTTTGGCAATTATGTTTTACGCTGACGACTTAATTATGAGTCTTTTGAGTGTATTGATTAAGTGATATTTATTTATTGCCCGTTTGGCAATTATGTTTTACGCTGATGACTTGGTGCCGGAGTACTGACGTGTTGAGCTAACGACGTTTATTTCAGAACTAAAAACATGCGATACAATTCTTAGGGCTTAAAGCTAACCGAATATGATTCTTAAATTATTTCCTCGTTCATAGCGGCCACGTAAATATGGTGTGTCTGCCGGCTATGCAACGACATCCGGCCCAATGCTTATTCAGCAATTGTGGTCGGAGTCATATTCAGGTCAACCGTTCGCTGACTCCGCTTAACTACTCCCCCTTTAAGACCAAGGCCGCCCTCGGCCGACCCTATTTCTGCGATCACTTCTCTTAACTGTAGCGCAGACTTTCTGGCGCTGGTGATTCGCCAAAACGGAAGACCGATGCCAATGAGCAAAACACATACCACTCCCACGATGTATATTATCTGGTATACGGCTTTGCTACCGGTACCTCTTTGAATTTCTGGATCTCCTCCAGGTTACTTTCACTCAGTCGGTGAAGGTACGGAAGACTGAGGATATCCCGGCTGGCCGTGATATTTAGTAAGGGGGTGTTAGCAGTACCTGGGACCTTATTCTGCACGTTGTTATGGTTAATGAATAAAGTTCCGTTCACCGCAGCGCGGTCGATGAAGGTGATGAGATGCGTGCCATGTACCCAGATTTCGGTGCCGTTGTCCACTTGCACTTTCGCTGGCCTGTCATTTACGATGAGAATTCCGTCATCTACGAAAGTGATAGCGACTAAATTGCTTGGTTGGATTTCGCAATTCGCTATCCCGCCTACGTAAAGCTCTCTGGCGCATGAACTCCCGGATGCTAGATGACAAAATGTGGCCCCCGGAGAGGCGGTGCAATTTTCGAGAGCATGCGTTTCCCCATCGCAATCTGCCACGACGTTATTCATCATGCGTAGTATGAAATTCTCATGTGTGACCGGGAAAATAGCGAACTTTTTGCAAGCAAATTTAATTTTCGGAAATTTAATAATAAACTAAAGGATGTTAACGGACTGTAAAACTTTCACGGACGCAACGGACATAAGATCCCCTATGGGAGTGGGTTCCTCCAGCCAAACTGATGCCAAATCTGAATGATCGAGAATGTTTGGGCTAACAATGTTAACCTTTGCAAGAGGTGTTGCCAGCATTAGATTTTGCAACTCCATCATTAACATTCGATTCCTGGCTAGTAATGTCTCATATAAATGGCCAGTATCGGCTTGAGTGTCCTTAGCTGTTCCGAGAATCTGACTGACTGTAGAAGTAAGTTGATTAATTTGTACCTGGATTCTTGTGTTAATTTCTATTTGCTTATTGTTTGAATTAATTAATTGTGCCTCAATGAACCGAGTTTTTTCTAAATCGCCGGCATCCGGTGTGCCTGCCACAACCTTCAACATGGAACCTAAGAAGTCTTAGCTCCTGGCCACTGTGTGGTGCGCGCCCAACGCCTCTAGCAAATCTCGGAGGTGATCTGCATCCACGCTCAGAAGCTTTTTCATTTGCGACTGTGGGAACATGACATTCAATTGGACCGTTTCTTCTACTCTACGCATGTATTCTGAGAGATTCGCTGAATGTTTAACGTAGGCGTATTCTTCCCATACTAGGACACGGCCATCGACAATGGGAATGTATTTGGACTGAGAATAGTCCGTGATGCGTGCCGAAGTCAAGGATAGGAAGAAGGGAAGGACAAATCCAAACCACAAATGATGCCATTTCAAAATTTGTCAACATTTATACGGAAGCAACAGGCCAGGCAGAGGTAATTATCAGAACAACGGTCCCAGAAACAATAACCAAAGTTATAACATAAATTATAATAGGGCAGAAGGCCAAAATAGAGGAAACTCTAAAGGCCGTGGCAACTCGAATCGAGGCCACAACAATAATGTCCGAGTTACTCAGACTAACTCGGAAAACCAACAAAACCCTTAAGATATGCAACAAGACACACCAAAGTACGCACAGTCAATAAAAACCTCAGTATCGTACTTAAATAGAGTAACAGGATACCAGATCTGAAAATAAACAATATATAAAAAAATAAACAAAAAAAAGTGAGTATCTTCATTAAGATAAATAACGAAAAAACAGGTAATGCATTTACCCTATTGTTAGATACTGGTGCAGGCATATCACTATCAAAAGAACATGTTTATACATTTAAAAACATTAATTTAAACATATCAACTCATATATCTGGCATCGGGGAAGGCTCAGTTTTTTCTAAAGGCTTAGCATACGTAAAATTATCCACCGGAAAATATGTCATTCCTCACGACTTTCACATAGTCGGACACGATTTCCCAATACCCAGAGATGGCAATATTGGTATAGACTTCTTTAAAAAGTATAATTGCCAGTTTGATTTCACACAAACATGTGATTCTCTAATACTTCGGCCAAATAATTTAAAATATCCAATAGAACTACCAACAACTCACACTTGTGATACTGATGCCACAATACTTCCAGCTCGTTCTGAAGTAGTCCGTCAAATCAATATTGTTTTGACAGAAAACAATATTTTCATTCCAAATCAAGAAATTGATAAGGGAATATTCATTGGAAATACTATTTCCAACAATCAACAAACATTTGTTCGAAATTTAAATACAACAAATTCATTAAATATAGTAAATCTTAACGATATTAAAGTACAAAAGCTAAGTGACTATGAAACAGTCCATGCAATCATCAAAGATCGCTAACAAATAGTGATGAAAAAAATAAAAAAGACCATTCCCCCATTATTCAAAACACAACTAAAAGATCTCTGCACCGAGTATACAGACATATTTGGACTCGAACCGAATCCAAAATAACCAATAATTTTTATTAACAAAAACTAAGACTAAAAGATACTGAGCCAGTTTACATTAAGAACTACAGAACTCCTCATACTCATAAAGAGGAAGTTAATAATCAAACCAAAAACTTATCTCGGATAAAATTGTAGAACCGTCTGTATCGGAATATAACAGCCCTATATTTCTTGTCCCAAAAAAAGGGATTACCTGGTTCCGATACCAAGAGATAACGATTAGTTATAGACTATCGTCAAATTTACATAAAACTCTTGTTTGACAAATTTCCACTCCCAAGATTTGATGATATTCTTGACCAACTAGGCAGAGCAAAATATTTCTCATGCTTAGATTTAATGTCCGGTTTTCACTAAATATAATTAGAAGAAAATTATATAAATATAATGTCTTTTCCAACGAAAAATGGCTCCTATCGTTTTACACGATTAGCATATGGTCTAAAAATAGTGCCTAATTCTTTTCAAAAAATGATGACCATCGCTTTTTCCGGATTAGAACCTTCACAAGCTTTCTTGTACATGGATGACTTGATCGTCATCGGTTGTTCCGAAAACCACATGATCGAAAACTTAACAAAAGTTTTTGACTTGTGTAGGCAACACAACCTTAAATTACATCCAGAGAAGTGACTTTTCTAGATCATATATGTACTGATCAAGGTATTTTTCCAGATGACAAAAAATATGGTGTCATTGAAAAATATCAAGTCCCTATGTACGCTGATAGCGCTAGAAGATTCGTTGCATTTTGCAATTATTACAGACGTTTTATAAAAAACTTTGCAGATTATTCACTTCACATTACAAGATTATGTAAAAAGACTGTAAAGTTTGAGTGGTCCGATGAATGCCAAAAAGCTTTAGAAAATTTAAAAAAATTAAGCCCACTTTACTAAAATACTCAGATCTTGGCAAAGAATTTTGCATCATAACAGATGCCAGTAAACTAGCTTGCGGAGCAGTTTTGACTCAAACGTATGGAGATAAACAATTGCCTGTTGCATATGCTTCTCGTTTATTTACAAAAGGAGAAAGCAATATAAGTACCTCCGAACAACAGTTGGTATCCACTAGGCAATAACGCATTTTCGACCATACATATATGGTCAACATTTCACAATTAAAGCAGACCAGAGACTATTGACATATCTGTTTTCAATGGTAAATCCAAGTTCAAAATTAACGAGAAGGAGACTAGATTTAGAAGAGTTTGAGTTCACTGTAGAATACCTTAAGCGAAAAGATCATTTTATGGCAGTTGCGTTATGAAGAATAACCATCAAAAAATTAAAAAGTACTAACGCAAATGTCTTTAAAGTCACTACAAGACAACAAAGAAGACAAAATAAATCCTGCGCAGGAAATGAACAAAAAATTTTGCCAAGGCAAAATCTTGATAAAGGCTTCTGAGTCCCATGTATACGACGTCATTAAAAACGACGATATGCTAAAAATAGTAACCTTACACATAACTAATATGCTATGTATTTAAAACATGGTAAAAAGGTTGTTGCAAGAATTTAGATTAGGGACCTTTATGCTAATGGAACTATCGATTTAGGTCAATTTTTCCAATGGCTTGAAAAAGAAGCCGGTATATTGGGAATCAGCCAACTTTAAGTGGTACCGAGCGAGAGATCTTTGAAAACACTTTAATAGATACTTTCAATAATATGGGCAATATATATTTTAACAACTTAAGAGTAGCACTACTCAGGCCGGTAACCCAAATAAATAAAGAAAAAGAAGCAATAATGTCTACATTCTATGATCAGATGGTTACAGAGGCTTTTCAAAACCGGTAGCAAAAATAAAATGACATTACTATTGGAAAGGTACGTGCGTAATTGTCCGAAATTTTAAAAAGCTAAAACAACAAAGCACACTAAGACACCTACCTAACAAAATATCTAATTGCCATTCTGATCCCAAATAAACATTTTTGAAGCTTTTATTCTGAAGTACGGTCCAATGGAGACGTTCATCACGCATATGGGAACAGAAAATAAGAATTCAATCATCAATGACTTGTGCAAATACCTAAAAATTAATAGAACGAAAGAAGGGCTATCTTTGGCACATCAAAGATCTAATACCCTTGCAGACCCAACCTTTTGATAATGCTCATAGTGCTTTGCCCCTATCTAAGAAGTACCGGGAAAATAGTAAATGCCGATTATGGTCAAGATATCTTGATAAACAAAATGTTTTTTCATACAGCTTAATTTTCGACCGATCGTTCCTATGGCAGCTATATGATATAGTGGTCCGATCCAGCTGGTTTTCACATATGTGCTGCGTGCAACAGAAAGAGGGAGTTCTGCAAAGTTTCATTAAGATAGCTTTAAAACTGAGGGACTAGTTCGCATAGAAACAGACAGACGGACAGACGGACATGGCTATATCGACTCGGCTGTTGATGCTGATTAAGAATATATATACTTTAGGAGATGTCTGAGATGTCTCCTTCTATGCGTTACACATTTCACGACAAAATTATAATACCCTCTGCAAGGGTATAAAAATACTAAATTGCATGATCAGCCAAAACAAAACACAAAATATATACTTATTTATAAACAAATTTTTTTTTGTTTTAATCTTTATCACTTTAAAAAGAAAAATATACAATAAATTAAAAATAACTACATTATACTACGTTTTTTTCTAAAAGGGGAGGTGTAGTGTGTATATGCCTTACTAGAACACCCTATATAAACTATGTGGTACCTTGTCACATACAATCACAATTATACATTAAACAAGCCCAGAGCCACTTTATATATTGGCTCTTTCCCATATTACGCAGCGCAGGTTACTAGCCTCTATGTTTACGCTGCACTTCCCACGTTCCGTCTGAGCGCATTCAATGAGCAACATATATGCTCACTAACACAGGCATATGCAAGCTACTCACTCTCCCTCTCTCTGTAGCTGTTTACCAATAATAGCATAAGTATATACATGAATCCATAGGCTAAGTGCATTATATAGATTTGAAAAAAATGCATTCCATTTCAATAACCAAAAAACACTTAACACAAAAGTGATGTACTAGGCTTTGAATTAATAGATCGCGTCGTATATAAAATTGAAAGCAGTGGCTTGTGATTATATGCTCGAGCAAGTATGGAAGGCCAGCTGATCCGCCTAGCGCATGAAAAATTTGGCCATTTAGCAGCAGACAAGTGTTTTAATAATTTAAAAAAATCTTATTGGTTCCCTGCTTTGCGGAGTAAAGTAGAGAAATTTATCCGAAACTGTTTGCCATGCATATTGCATTCTGTTCCAAAAACCATACATAATAAGACACTTCATAGCATACCCAAACCTAGTGTAGAGTTCCATACTTTTAAAAATTTTGTAAAGCTTTTTCCAGTAAATGCGTTTAATAAATATTTTGAATATTACAGCTACCCGAAAATTATAATATCAGATCGTGGGACATAGAACATATTAAAGTAGCGACGGGAGCACCACAAGTTAATGTCCAAGTTGAGCGTGTTAGCCGGGTGGTAACACCTATGATGGGAAAATTGTCGGAACCAATTTCAAGCAGGCTGGCACAAATTAATGATTAGGGTAGAGTTCGCTATCAACAATGCGGTTCATGGTAGTACTCGATGCCGCTTGCCTCCGTTGATATATGGTTTATGGTCGTGATACTTTACACAACGGCAAATGTTCGGGGCGAATTTACACATTTTTTAATAATGTTCCTTTTTTGAAAGATGTGTGAAATGTGTTTTCTTATGGGGAAATGCAAAGGCAGCATTTCACACAATTTGCAAAAATGTCACAGTTCCAGAAAAGTGTAAGAAATGTGTTCAGTGGACAGAGGCTATAAAAAATAAATTTAAGATTACCACTGTTTTTATACCCTGAACCCATTCAAAATGGGTATAAGGGTATATTGTATTTGTGCAAAATCCAAATGTATGTAACAGGCAGAAGGAAGTATCTCCGACCCCATAAAGTATATATATTCTTGATCAGCACTAATAGCCGAGTCGATCTAGCCATGTCCGCCTGTCCATCCGTCCGTCCGTCCGTATGTATGAACGCAAGGATCTCAGAACCTATAAGAGCTAGAGACTTGAAATTTTTTAGATATAGGTGCTCCTAGTTCCCGCGCAGATCGAGTTTTTTTCCGATGATCGATAACTAATTCCGTTTCCAAGCAATCGACAAAAATCGATATCCACATCCTGTTTTTTTTTCGCAAATTGGGCAAATAATAAGAGCTAGAGCCACCAAAGATGATATGTTGCTTCTAGAATATTATAGATATTTCAAGTATCTTTCATTTCATACCTATCGCCACCTCCCCGCTACCATCCTAGAGCTGTAAATCAAGTTAATAACCCAACTTTTATTACACACCAATTTAAGCCACAATTTGAATGCAATTGACTTTTTCAGAATACACAAATATTCTATGGTACAATAAGATATACAGTAGAAAATTTCATAAAGATCGATTAGGAAAAAAAAAAACAGTTATATGCAACTGCGCAATTGAATGGGGCAGCAGCTTTCAGAATTTCTATATACATGTACACACACACATTCATACTCGTCTGCTTTGCATTTTAACAGCATGGTAATTGCGACTTTTTTCTGTAATGATTTTTAATTTCTTTTTTTATCATAAGTAGGTAATTATTGGTGTGGCTGCTGAGTAGAGGCATAGCAAGTGGTGCGGTCTGTCGCGAGTTCGAGCCCTACCGGGGAAATTTCTTTCTTTTTTTTGCTGTGTGGCTGTTTAGTAGAGTCGACAGCAAGTAATGCGGTCAGTTGCGAGTTCAAACCCTGCCAAGACAACTTTTTTTAGTTGATTTATTTGGTGTTGGAATAAGAGGTTCAGGGTATTCCCTGTTCGGGAGCTCCAGACTAAAACCTCTTATTTGTTTTGAATTCGTTTAAAAAAAAAGAACATATTAAAACATTTTTTTATTACAGTATGAAGACGAGCTGGAAGGTCTCTGCGAAATGCCAATAGCGGAGAAGAAATATTAGTCGTCAACTTCGTTGAGTTCCCAAAAAAGCTCGCAAAGCATTTTAGATAAATTTTTTCAGTTTCAGTATTAACACGAACAAATATTTTCGAATGCGCTGTCCTTAATGGCTCAACAACGTTTTTAAATGAAAAATCATTAGTTATATTAATTGATGCAAATTGAGGCAATTTTATTCGCTTTTAATTAAATAAACAAAAATATGAACATGGAAATGCAAATGATGAAATGCCCGTTTATATGTATGAATACTCTTTATGTGTGATAATCAATGTAAAGAGTGATCATATATACATATATGCGTACGCATTGTTTTAGCACGCGCATTAAGGGACATACATATGGTATTATTATTATAATTTTCCAAAAATAAAAGTTTAGCTTCTTTAATAGGCCAAAACTCTTGAATGAAATGTCAACACCCGACACGATCAGATGATACACTTCTGTGCTGGGATACCCGTAAGTAAGTATCAATCGGCTTATTTACAAAAACACATCATTTTCTCACTTACACTTTGGAGATGACCACGTCACGCAGGATTACAGAAGCTCTGCTGGATTGTGTACGACAGCCACGCAAAGTGCAGCAGCGACCTAAGGTGATGACGAACATAGTAAATGTTTTAGTTACATATTTGTGGTTACATATTTGTGGTAAAAATAGATGCGTCTGAGCGTCCAGCTAAATTAATTCCATATTGGCGTCCAGACAAATGAGTACGAGTAAGTCATGATTAAATTATTAACCTCACGAATCTCCTGTACACTCTGCAGAAATTGTGGCAATGGTTTTGTTTAAATCTAAGAGCTGGTGCGGCACATGAATAAACAGATGAATCGACCTTATGCCCCGCTTCCTTCACCGATCGTTGAACTACGAGCAAGCATCATTAGTAGGTAAATTCCTCAATAGCATACAAAAGGGGAAAACCGCACTTGTCAGTTTTGTTCAACCATATATTAATTTATTTAATTATTTATTGCAGTATTGTTGTTATTATATTGTTAACACCCATAAAATGCGATTGCATCATGTGTCGCATAAGAAACGTGAAACTTGTTGACTTGGACATGCAAACGCAAAAACCTATTAAAAATGAAATGGTTATCGCGTTGAATGAGTTAAAATTGATTATGTAAGATTATATTAGTAACATTTAATCAAATAACTTTGCCTGGTTAAAACCGATTTATAAACGCTGATCAATTTATAAATTTTTTTTAATCAGACTTTAAATTATATTACTAATGTAAAGCATAAATATATTTAATATATAAATTATGAGTCTTTCTTGAGTGTATTGATTAAGTGATATTTATTTGTTGCACGTTTGGCAATTATGTTTTACGCTGACGACTTAATTATGAGTCTTTTGAGTGTATTGATTAAGTGATATTTATTTATTGCCCGTTTGGCAATTATGTTTTACGCTGATGACTTGGTGCCGGAGTACTGACGTGTTGAGCTAACGACGTTTATTTCAGAACTAAAAACATGCGATACAATTCTTAGGGCTTAAAGCTAACCGAATATGATTCTTAAATTATTTCCTCGTTCATAGCGGCCACGTAAATATGGTGTGTCTGCCGGCTATGCAACGACATCCGGCCCAATGCTTATTCAGCAATTGTGGTCGGAGTCATATTCAGGTCAACCGTTCGCTGACTCCGCTTAACTACTCCCCCTTTAAGACCAAGGCCGCCCTCGGCCGACCCTATTTCTGCGATCACTTCTCTTAACTGTAGCGCAGACTTTCTGGCGCTGGTGATTCGCCAAAACGGAAGACCGATGCCAATGAGCAAAACACATACCACTCCCACGATGTATATTATCTGGTATACGGCTTTGCTACCGGTACCTCTTTGAATTTCTGGATCTCCTCCAGGTTACTTTCACTCAGTCGGTGAAGGTACGGAAGACTGAGGATATCCCGGCTGGCCGTGATATTTAGTAAGGGGGTGTTAGCAGTACCTGGGACCTTATTCTGCACGTTGTTATGGTTAATGAATAAAGTTCCGTTCACCGCAGCGCGGTCGATGAAGGTGATGAGATGCATGCCATGTACCCAGATTTCGGTGCCGTTGTCCACTTGCACTTTCGCTGGCCTGTCATTTACGATGAGAATTCCGTCATCTACGAAAGTGATAGCGACTAAATTGCTTGGTTGGATTTCGCAATTCGCTATCCCGCCTACGTAAAGCTCTCTGGCGCATGAACTCCCGGATGCTAGATGACAAAATGTGGCCCCCGGAGAGGCGGTGCAATTTTCGAGAGCATGCGTTTCCCCATCGCAATCTGCCACGACGTTATTCATCATGCGTAGTATGAAATTCTCATGTGTGACCGGGAAAATAGCGAACTTTTTGCAAGCAAATTTAATTTTCGGAAATTTAATAATAAACTAAAGGATGTTAACGGACTGTAAAACTTTCACGGACGCAACGGCCATAAGATCCCCTATGGGAGTGGGTTCCTCCAGCCAAACTGATGCCAAATCTGAATGATCGAGAATGTTTGGGCTAACAATGTTAACCTTTGCAAGAGGTGTTGCCAGCATTAGATTTTGCAACTCCATCATTAACATTCGATTCCTGGCTAGTAATGTCTCATATAAATGGCCAGTATCGGCTTGAGTGTCCTTAGCTGTTCCGAGAATTTGACGGACTGTAGAAGTAAGTTGATTAATTTGTACCTGGATTCTTGTGTTAATTTCTATTTGCTTATTGTTTGAATTAATTAATTGTGCCTCAATGAACCGAGTTTTTTCTAAATCGCCGGCATCCGGTGTGCCTGCCACAACCTTCAACATGGAACCTAAGAAGTCTTAGCTCCTGGCCACTGTGTGGTGCGCGCCCAACGCCTCTAGCAAATCTCGGAGGTGATCTGCATCCACGCTCAGAAGCTTTTTCATTTGCGACTGTGGGAACATGACATTCAATTGGACCGTTTCTTCTACTCTACGCATGTATTCTGAGAGATTCGCTGAATGTTTAACGTAGGCGTATTCTTCCCATACTAGGACACGGCCATCGACAATGGGAATGTATTTGGACTGAGAATAGTCCGTGATGCGTGCCGAAGTCAAGGATAGGAAGAAGGGAAGGACAAATCCAAACCACAAATGATGCCATTTCAAAATTTGTCAACATTTATACGGAAGCAACAGGCCAGGCAGAGGTAATTATCAGAACAACGGTCCCAGAAACAATAACCAAAGTTATAACATAAATTATAATAGGGCAGAAGGCCAAAATAGAGGAAACTCTAAAGGCCGTGGCAACTCGAATCGAGGCCACAACAATAATGTCCGAGTTACTCAGACTAACTCGGAAAACCAACAAAACCCTTAAGATATGCAACAAGACACACCAAAGTACGCACAGTCAATCTAAACCTCAGTATCGTACTAAAATAGAGTAACAGGATAACAGATCTGGAAATAAACAATATTTAAAAAAAAATAAACAAAAAAAATGAGTATCTTCATTAAGATAAATAACGAAAAAACAGGTAATGCATTTACCCTATTGTTAGATACTGGTGCAGACATATCACTATTAAAGGAACATGTTGATGCACTTGAAAACATTAATTTAAACATATCAACTCATATATCTGGCATCGGGGAAGGCTCAGTTTTTTCTAAAGGTTTAGCATTCGTAGAATTATCTACCGGAAAATATGTCATTCCACACGACTGTCCGACTATCGGACACGATTTCCAAATACCCAGAGATGGCAATATTGGTATAGACTTCTTTAAAAAATATAATTGCCAATTTGATTTCACACAAACATGTGATTCTCTAATACTTCGGCCAAATAATTTAAATTATCCAATAAAACTACCAACAACTCATACTTGTGATACTGATGCCACAATACTTCCAGCTCGTTCTGAAGTAGTCCGTCAAATCAATATTGTTCTGACAGAAAACAATATTTTCATTCCAAATCAAGAAATTGATAAGGGAATATTCATTGGAAATACTATTTCCAACAATCAACAAACATTTCTTCGAATTTTAAATACAACAAATTCATTAAAAATAGTAAATCTTAACGACATTAAAGTACAAAACCTAAGTGACTAAAAAAGACCATTCCCCCATTATTCAAAACACAACTAAAAGATCTCTGCACCGAGTATACAGACATATTTGGACTCGAACCGAATTCAAACCAACCAATAATTTTTATTAACAGAAACTAAGACTAAAAGATACTGAGCCAGTTTACATTAAGAACTACAGAACTCCTCATACTCATACTCATAACCAATAATTTTTATTAACAGAAACTAAGACTAAAAGATACTGAGCCAGTTTACATTAAGAACTACAGAACTCCTCATACTCATAACGAGGAAGTTAATAATCAAACCAAAAACTTATCTCGGATAAAATTGTAGAACCGTCTGTATCGGAATATAACAGCCCTATATTTCTTGTCCCAAAAAAAAGGGATTACCTGGTTTCGATACCAAGAGATAACGATTAGTTATAGACTATCGTCAAATTAACATAAAACTCTTGTTTGACAAATTTCCACTCCCAAGATTTGATGATATTCTTGACCAACTAGGCAGAGCAAAATATTTCTCATGCTTAGATTTAATGTCCGGTTTTCACTAAATATAATTAGAAGAAAATTATATAAATATAATGTCTTTTCCAACGAACAATGGCTCCTATCGTTTTACACGATTAGCATATGGTCTAAAAATAGTGCCTAATTCTTTTCAAAAAATGATGATTAGAACCTTCACAAGCTTTCTTGTACATGGATGACTTGATCGTCATCGGTTGTTCCGAAAACCACATGATTGAAAACTTAACAAAAGTTTTTGACTTGTGTAGGCAACACAACCTTAAATTACATCCAGAGAAGTGACTTTTCTAGATCATAAGTGTACTGATCAAGGTATTTTTTCAGATGACAAAAAATATGGTGTCATTGAAAAATATCAAGTCCCTATGGACGCTGATAGCGCTAGAAGATTCGTTGCATTTTGCAATTATTACAGACGTTTTATAAAAAACTGCAGATTATTCACTTCACATTACAAGATTATGTAAAAAGACTGTAAAGTTTGAGTGGTCCGATGAATGCCAAAAAGCTTTAGAAAATTTAAAAAAATTAAGCCCACTTTACTAAAATACTCAGATCTTGGCAAAGAATTTTGCATCATAACAGATGCCAGTAAACTAGCTTGCGGAGCAGTTTTGACTCAAACGTATGGAGATAAACAATTGCCTGTAGCATATGCTTCTCGTTTATTTACAAAAGGAGAAAGCAATATAAGTACCTCCGAACAACAGTTGGTATCCACTAGGCAATAACGCATTTTCGACCATACATATATGGTCAACATTTCACAATTAAAGCAGACCAGAGACTATTGACATATCTGTTTTCAATGGTAACTCCAAGTTGAAAATTAACGAGAAGGAGACAAGATTTAGAAGAGTTTGAGTTCACTGTAGAATACCTTAAGCGAAAAGATCATTTTATGGCAGATGCGTTATGAAGAATAACCATCAAAAAATTAAAAAGTACTAACGCAAATGTCTTGAAAGTCACTACAAGACAACAAAGAAGACAAAATAAATCCTGCGCAGGAAATGAACAAAAAATTTTGCCAAGGCAAAATCTTGATAAAGGCTTCTGAGTCCCATTTATACGACGTCATTAAAAACGACGATATGCTAAAAATAGTAACCTTACACATAACTAATATGCTATGTATTTAAAACATGGTAAAAAGGTTGTTGCAAGAATTGAGATTAGGGACCTTTATGCTAATGGAACTATCGATTTAGGTCAATTTTTCCAATGGCTTGAAAAAGAAGCCGGTATATTGGGAATCAGCCAACTTTAAGTGGTACCGAGCGAAAGATCTTTGAAAACACTTTAATAGATACTTTCAATAATATGGGCAATATATATTTTAACAACTTAAGAGTAGCGCTACTCAGGCCGGTAACCCAAATAAATAAAGAAAAAGAAAAACAAGCAATAATGCATACATTCTATGATGATCCTATTCAAGGTGGTTACAGAGGCTTTTCAAAAGCGGTAGCAAAAATAAAATGACATTACTATTGGAAAAATATCACACATCATATAACAAGGTACGTGCGTAATTGTCCGAAATTTTAAAAAGCTAAAACAACAAAGCACACTAAGACACCTACCTAACAAAATATCTAATTGCCATTCTGATCCCAAATAAACATTTTTGAAGCTTTTATTCTGAAGTACGGTCCAATGGAGACGTTCATCACGCATATGGGAACAGAAAATAAGAATTCAATCATAAATGACTTGTGCAAATACCTAAAAATTAATAGAACGAGAAAGAAGGGCTATCTTTGACACGCCAAAGATCTAATACCCTTGCAGACGCAACCTTTTCATAATGCTCATAGTGCTTTGCCCCTATCTAAGAAGTACCGGAAAAATAGTAAATGCCGATTTTGGTCAAGATATCTTGATAAACAAAATGTTTTTTCATACAACTTAATTTTCGACCGATCGTTCCTATGGCAGCTATATGATATAGTGGTCCGATCTTAATAGTATTTTGCATATATATGAGGAGCATAGTGAAACTAATAAATGCCGAGCTTGGTCAAGATATCTTGAAAAACAAAATGTTTTTTCATACAAAAACTTAATTTTCGACCGATCATTCCTATGGCAGCTATATGATATAGCGGTCCGATATTAATAGGATCTTGCACATATATGAGGAGTAAAGTAAAACTAATAAATGCCGAGTTTGGTCAAGATATCTTGATAAACAAAATGTTTTTTCATACAAAAACTTAATTTTCGACCGATCGTTCCTATGGCAGCTATATGATATAGTGGGCCGATCCAGCTGGTTTTCACATATGTGCTGCGTGCAACAGAAAGAGGGAGTTCTGCAAAGTTTCATTAAGATAGCTTTAAAACTGAGGGACTAGTTCGCATAGAAACAGACAGACGGACAGACAGACGGACATGGCTATATCGACTCGGCTGTTGATGCTAATTAAGAATGCGTTACACTATGCGTTACACATTTCACGACAAAATTATAATACCCTCTGCAAGGGTATAAAAACATCTACAGCACACCACCACCAGACAGTCGGAACAGTCGAAAGAAGTCATAGAACTTTTAACGGAGATAACGATTATACATATCAGTTGATAAAACTGATTGGGACGTATGGTTTCAATATTTCGTTTACTGTTTCAACACGACCCCCTCTATGACACATACTTATTGTCCATACGAGCTAATACTTGGTAAAACAAATAACCTACCAAAACATTTTAATAACAAAGATAGTATGGAACCACTTTGTAATATAGATGATTACGCTAAGGAATCGAAATATAGACTAGAAACAGCATATAAAAGAGCTAGGATTATGCTTGAACAGCACAAAGAGAGAAACAAACTCTAGGTAAGAAAGTCGTAGGTAAGAAAGTCGTAAACTTTGAATTAAAATTAGGAGATAAAGTTATATTAAGAAACGAAACAGCTCATTAGCTAGATTTTAATTATATTGGACCATATAAGGTCACAGGTATATAAGATAGATATAATATAGTAATATCAGATAATAATATAAAATACAGAAAGTTCATAAGGATAGGTTAAGAATTTTTACTTCATAATCATTTTTTATTATTCCTATTATTATAAACTTGAGTAATACATTTACATTTTTACATTTTAAATTTCTAAAAAAAAAAAAATAATAAAAATACTAAATTGCATGATCAGCCAAAACAAAACACATAATATATACTTATTTATAAACAAATTTTTTTTTGTTTTAATCTTTATCACTTTAAAAAGAAAAATATACAATAAATTAAAAATAACTACATTACACTACGTTTTTTTCTAAAAGGGGAGGTGTAGTGTGTATATGCCTTACTAGAACACCCTATATAAACTATGTGGTACCTTGTCACATACAATAACAATTATACATTAAACAAGCCCAGAGCCACTTTATATATTGGCTCTTTCTCATATTACGCAGCGCAGGTCACTAGCCTCTATGTTTACGCTGCACTTCCCACGTTCCGTCTGAGCGCATTCAATGAGCAACATATATTCTCACTAACACAGGCATATGCAAGCTACTCACTCTCCCTCTCTCTGTAGCTGTTTACCAATAATAGCATAAGTATATACATGTATCCATAGGCTAAGTGCATTATATAGATTTGAAAAATTCATTCCATTTCAATAACCAAAAAACACTTAACACAAAAGTGATGTACTAGGCTTTGAATTAATAGATCGCGTCGTATATAAAATTGATGAAAGCAGTGGCTTGTGATTATATGCTCGAGCAAGTATGGAAGGCCAGCTGATCCGCCTAGCGCATGAAAAATTTGGCCATTTAGCAGCAGACAAGTGTTTTAATAATTTAAAAAAATCTTATTGGTTCCCTGCTTTGCGGAGTAAAGTAGAGAAATTTATCCGAAACTGTTTGCCATGCATATTGCATTCTGTTCCAAAAACCATACATAATAAGACACTTCATAGCATACCCAAACCTAGTGTAGAGTTCCATACACTTCATATTGACCACTAAGGACTCTTACCAAGTATAAATTCAAAAGGAAAGCATCTATTAGTGGTAGTGGACGGCTTTAAAAATTTTGTAAAGCTTTTTCCAGTAAATGCGTTGAATAAATATTTTAAATATTACAGCTACCCGAAAATTATAATATCAGATCGTGGGACATGTTTTACATCTTTAGAGTTTTCCACATTTTTGAGCGAGCGCGACATAGAACCACAAGTTAATGTCCAAGTTGAGCGTGTTAGCCGGGTGGTAACACCTATGATGGGAAAATTGTCGGAACCAATTTCAAGCAGGCTGGCAGAAATTAATGATTAGGGTAGAGTACGCTATCAACAATGCGGTTTATAGTAGTACTCGATGCCGCTTGCCTTCGTTGATATATCAGCTGTTTATGGTCGTGATACTTTACACAAGGGCAAATGTTCGGGGCAAATTTACACATTTTTTAAAAATGTTCATTTTTTGAAAGATGTGTGAAATGTGTTTTCTTATGGGGAAATGCAAAGGCAGCATTTCACACAATTTGCAAAAATGTCACAGTTTCAGAAAAGTGTAAGAAATGTGTTCAGTGGACAGAGGCTATAAAAAATAAATTTAAGATTACCACTGTTTTTATACCCTGAACCCATTCAAAATGGGTATAAGGGTATATTGTATTTGTGCAAAATCCAAATGTATGTAACAGGCAGAAGGAAGTATCTCCGACCCCATAAAGTATATATATTCTTGATTAGCACCAATAGCCGAGTCGATCTAGCCATGTTCGTCTGTCTGTCCGTCCGTCCGTCCGTTTATATGAACGCAAGGATCTCAGAACCTATAAGAGCTAGAGACTTGAAATTTTAGATGTAGGTGCTCCTAGTGCCTGCGCAGATCAAGTTTTTTTCCGATGATCGATAACGTACTCCGTTTCCAAGCAATCGATAATCGATATCGTCATCCTGTTTTTTGAGCAAATTGGGTAAATAATAAGAGCCAGAGCCACCAAACATGATATGTTATTTCTAGAATATTATACTTATATATGTCAAGTATCTTTCCTTTTATGCCTATCGCCACCTGCCCGCTACCATCCTAGAGCTGTAAATCAAGTTAATAACCCAACTTTTATTACACACCAATTTAAGCCACAATTTAAATGCAATTGAATTTTTCAGAAGACATAAATATTCTATGATACAATAAGATATACTGTAGAAAATTTCGTAAAGATCGGTTAGGAAAAAAACAAAGTTATATGCAACTGCGCAATTGAATGGGGCAGCAGCTTTCAGAATTTCTATATACATGTACACACACACATTCATACTCGTCTGCTTCGCATTTTAACAGCATGGTAATTGCGACTTTTTTCTGTAATGATTTTTAATTTCTTTTTTTATCATAAGTAGGTAATTATTGGTGTGGCTGCTGAGTAGAGGCATAGCAAGTGGTGCGGTCTGTCGTGAGTTCGAGCCCTACCGGGGAATATTTTTTTTTTTTGCTGGTGTGGCTGTTTAGTAGAGTCGACAGCAAGTAATGCGGTCAGTTGCGAGTTCAAACCCAGCCAAGACAACTTTTTTTGTTGATTTATTTGGTGTTGGAATAAGAGGTTCAGGGTATTCCCTGTTCGGGAGCTCCAGACTAAAACCTCTTACTTGTTTTGAATTCGTTTAAAAAAAAAGAACATATTAAAACATTTTTTTATTACAGTATGAAGACGAGCTGGAAGGTCTCTGCGAAATGCCAATAGCGGAGAAGAAATATTAGTCGTCAACTTCGTTGAGTTCCCAAAAAAGCTCGCAAAGCATTTTAGATAAATTTTTTCAGTTTCAGTATTAACACGAACAAATATTTTCGAATGCGCTGTCCTTAATGGCTCAACAACGTTTTTAAATGAAAAATCATTAGTTATATTAATTGATGCAAATTGAGGCAATTTTATTCGCTTTTAATTAAATAAACAAAAATATGAACATGGAAATACAAATGATGAAATAGTAAGTAAAGTAAGTAAGTATCAATCGGCTTATTTACAAAAACATATCATTTTCTCACTTACACTTTGGAGATGACCACGTCACGCAAGATTACAGAAGCTCTGCTGGATTGTGTACGACAGCCACGCAAAGTGCAGCAGCGACCTAAGGTGATGACGAACATAATAAATGTTTTAGTTACATATTTGTGGTTACATATTTGTGGTAAAAATAGATGCGTCTGAGCGTCCAGCTAAATTAATTCCACATTGGCGTCCAGACAAATGAGAACGAGTAAGTCATGATTAAATTATTAACCTCACGAATCTCCTGTACACTCTGCAGAAATTGTGGCAATGGTTTTCTTTAAATCTAAGAGCTGGTGCGGCACATGAATAAACAGATGAATCGACCTTATGCCCCGCTTCCTTCACCGATCGTTGAACTACGAGCAAGCATCATTAGTAGGTAAATTCCTCAATAGCATACAAAAGGGGAAAACCGCACTTGTCAGTTTTGTTCAACCATATATTAATTTATTTAATTATTTATTGCAGTATTGTTGTTATTATATTGTTAACACCCATAAAATGCGATTGCATCATGTGTCGCATAAGAAACGTGAAACTTGTTGACTTGGACATGCAAACGCAAAAACCTATTAAAAATGAAATGGTTATCGTGTTGAATGAGTTAAAATTGATTATGTAAGATTATATTAGTAACATTTAATCAAATAACTTTGCCTGGTTAAAACCGATTTATAAACGCTGATCAATTTATACATTTTTTTTAATCAGACTTTAAATTATATTACTAATGTAAAGCATAAATATATTTAATATATAAATTATGAGTCTTTCTTGAGTGTATTGATTAAGTGATATTTATTTGTTGCACGTTTGGCAATTATGTTTTACGCTGACGACTTAATTATGAGTCTTTTGAGTGTATTGATTAAGTGATATTTATTTATTGCCCGTTTGGCAATTATGTTTTACGCTGATGACTTGGTGCCGGAGTACTGACGTGTTGAGCTAACGACGTTTATTTCAGAACTAAAAACATGCGATACAATTCTTAGGGCTTAAAGCTAACCGAATATGATTCTTAAATTATTTCCTCGTTCATAGCGGCCACGTAAATATGGTGTGTCTGCCGGCTATGCAACGACATCCGGCCCAATGCTTATTCAGCAATTGTGGTCGGAGTCATATTCAGGTCAACCGTTCGCTGACTCCGCTTAACTACTCCCCCTTTAAGACCAAGGCCGCCCTCGGCCGACCCTATTTCTGCGATCACTTCTCTTAACTGTAGCGCAGACTTTCTGGCGCTGGTGATTCGCCAAAACGGAAGACCGATGCCAATGAGCAAAACACATACCACTCCCACGATGTATATTATCTGGTATACGGCTTTGCTACCGGTACCTCTTTGAATTTCTGGATCTCCTCCAGGTTACCTTCACTCAGTCGGTGAAGGTACGGAAGACTGAGGATATCCCGGCTGGCCGTGATATTTAGTAAGGGGGTGTTAGCAGTACCTGGGACCTTATTCTGCACGTTGTTATGGTTAATGAATAAAGTTCCGTTCACCGCAGCGTGGTCGATGAAGGTGATGAGATGCGTGCCATGTACCCAGATTTCGGTGCCGTTGTCCACTTGCACTTTCGCTGGCCTGTCATTTACGATGAGAATTCCGTCATCTACGAAAGTGATAGCGACTAAATTGCTTGGTTGGATTTCGCAATTCGCTATCCCGCCTACGTAAAGCTCTCTGGCGCATGAACTCCCGGATGCTAGATGACAAAATGTGGCCCCCGGAGAGGCGGTGCAATTTTCGAGAGCATGCGTTTCCCCATCGCAATCTGCCACGACGTTATTCATCATGCGTAGTATGAAATTCTCATGTGTGACCGGGAAAATAGCGAACTTTTTGCAAGCAAATTTAATTTTCGGAAATTTAATAATAAACTAAAGGATGTTAACGGACTGTAAAACTTTCACGGACGCAACGGACATAAGATCCCCTATGGGAGTGGGTTCCTCCAGCCAAACTGATGCCAAATCTGAATGATCGAGAATGTTTGGGCTAACAATGTTAACCTTTGCAAGAGGTGTTGCCAGCATTAGATTTTGCAACTCCATCATTAACATTCGATTCCTGGCTAGTAATGTCTCATATAAATGGCCAGTATCGGCTTGAGTGTCCTTAGCTGTTCCGAGAATTTGACTGACTGTAGAAGTAAGTTGATTAATTTGTACCTGGATTCTTGTGTTAATTTCTATTTGCTTATTGTTTGAATTAATTAATTGTGCCTCAATGAACCGAGTTTTTTCTAAATCGCCGGCATCCGGTGTGCCTGCCACAACCTTCAACATGGAACCTAAGAAGTCTTAGCTCCTGGCCACTGTGTGGTGCGCGCCCAACGCCTCTAGCAAATCTCGGAGGTGATCTGCATCCACGCTCAGAAGCTTTTTCATTTGCGACTGTGGGAACATGACATTCAATTGGACCGTTTCTTCTACTCTACGCATGTATTCTGAGAGATTCGCTGAATGTTTAACGTAGGCGTATTCTTCCCATACTAGGACACGGCCATCGACAATGGGAATGTATTTGGACTGAGAATAGTCCGTGATGCGTGCCGAAGTCAAGGATAGGAAGAAGGGAAGGACAAATCCAAACCACAAATGATGCCATTTCAAAATTTGTCAACATTTATACGGAAGCAACAGGCCAGGCAGAGGTAATTATCAGAACAACGGTCCCAGAAACAATAACCAAAGTTATAACATAAATTATAATAGGGCAGAAGGCCAAAATAGAGGAAACTCTAAAGGCCGTGGCAACTCGAATCGAGGCCACAACAATAATGTCCGAGTTACTCAGACTAACTCGGAAAACCAACAAAACCCTTAAGATATGCAACAAGACACACCAAAGTACGCACAGTCAATCTAAACCTCAGTATCGTACTAAAATAGAGTAACAGGATAACAGATCTGGAAATAAACAATATTTAAAAAAAAATAAACAAAAAAAATGAGTATCTTCATTAAGATAAATAACGAAAAAACAGGTAATGCATTTACCCTATTGTTAGATACTGGTGCAGACATATCACTATTAAAGGAACATGTTGATGCACTTGAAAACATTAATTTAAACATATCAACTCATATATCTGGCATCGGGGAAGGCTCAGTTTTTTCTAAAGGTTTAGCATTCGTAGAATTATCTACCGGAAAATATGTCATTCCACACGACTGTCCGACTATCGGACACGATTTCCAAATACCCAGAGATGGCAATATTGGTATAGACTTCTTTAAAAAGTATAATTGCCAATTTGATTTCACACAAACATGTGATTCTCTAATACTTCGGCCAAATAATTTAAATTATCCAATAAAACTACCAACAACTCATACTTGTGATACTGATGCCACAATACTTCCAGCTCGTTCTGAAGTAGTCCGTCAAATCAATATTGTTCTGACAGAAAACAATATTTTCATTCCAAATCAAGAAATTGATAAGGGAATATTCATTGGAAATACTATTTCCAACAATCAACAAACATTTCTTCGAATTTTAAATACAACAAATTCATTAAAAATAGTAAATCTTAACGACATTAAAGTACAAAACCTAAGTGACTAAAAAAGACCATTCCCCCATTATTCAAAACACAACTAAAAGATCTCTGCACCGAGTATACAGACATATTTGGACTCGAACCGAATTCAAACCAACCAATAATTTTTATTAACAGAAACTAAGACTAAAAGATACTGAGCCAGTTTACATTAAGAACTACAGAACTCCTCATACTCATACTCATAACCAATAATTTTTATTAACAGAAACTAAGACTAAAAGATACTGAGCCAGTTTACATTAAGAACTACAGAACTCCTCATACTCATAACGAGGAAGTTAATAATCAAACCAAAAACTTATCTCGGATAAAATTGTAGAACCGTCTGTATCGGAATATAACAGCCCTATATTTCTTGTCCCAAAAAAAAGGGATTACCTGGTTTCGATACCAAGAGATAACGATTAGTTATAGACTATCGTCAAATTAACATAAAACTCTTGTTTGACAAATTTCCACTCCCAAGATTTGATGATATTCTTGACCAACTAGGCAGAGCAAAATATTTCTCATGCTTAGATTTAATGTCCGGTTTTCACTAAATATAATTAGAAGAAAATTATATAAATATAATGTCTTTTCCAACGAACAATGGCTCCTATCGTTTTACACGATTAGCATATGGTCTAAAAATAGTGCCTAATTCTTTTCAAAAAATGATGATTAGAACCTTCACAAGCTTTCTTGTACATGGATGACTTGATCGTCATCGGTTGTTCCGAAAACCACATGATTGAAAACTTAACAAAAGTTTTTGACTTGTGTAGGCAACACAACCTTAAATTACATCCAGAGAAGTGACTTTTCTAGATCATAAGTGTACTGATCAAGGTATTTTTTCAGATGACAAAAAATATGGTGTCATTGAAAAATATCAAGTCCCTATGGACGCTGATAGCGCTAGAAGATTCGTTGCATTTTGCAATTATTACAGACGTTTTATAAAAAACTTTGCAGATTATTCACTTCACATTACAAGATTATGTAAAAAGACTGTAAAGTTTGAGTGGTCCGATGAATGCCAAAAAGCTTTAGAAAATTTAAAAAAATTAAGCCCACTTTACTAAAATACTCAGATCTTGGCAAAGAATTTTGCATCATAACAGATGCCAGTAAACTAGCTTGCGGAGCAGTTTTGACTCAAACGTATGGAGATAAACAATTGCCTGTAGCATATGCTTCTCGTTTATTTACAAAAGGAGAAAGCAATATAAGTACCTCCGAACAACAGTTGGTATCCACTAGGCAATAACGCATTTTCGACCATACATATATGGTCAACATTTCACAATTAAAGCAGACCAGAGACTATTGACATATCTGTTTTCAATGGTAACTCCAAGTTGAAAATTAACGAGAAGGAGACAAGATTTAGAAGAGTTTGAGTTCACTGTAGAATACCTTAAGCGAAAAGATCATTTTATGGCAGATGCGTTATGAAGAATAACCATCAAAAAATTAAAAAGTACTAACGCAAATGTCTTGAAAGTCACTACAAGACAACAAAGAAGACAAAATAAATCCTGCGCAGGAAATGAACAAAAAATTTTGCCAAGGCAAAATCTTGATAAAGGCTTCTGAGTCCCATGTATACGACGTCATTAAAAACGACGATATGCTAAAAATAGTAACCTTACACATAACTAATATGCTATGTATTTAAAACATGGTAAAAAGGTTGTTGCAAGAATTGAGATTAGGGACCTTTATGCTAATGGAACTATCGATTTAGGTCAATTTTTCCAATGGCTTGAAAAAGAAGCCGGTATATTGGGAATCAGCCAACTTTAAGTGGTACCGAGCGAAAGATCTTTGAAAACACTTTAATAGATACTTTCAATAATATGGGCAATATATATTTTAACAACTTAAGAGTAGCGCTACTCAGGCCGGTAACCCAAATAAATAAAGAAAAAGAAAAACAAGCAATAATGCATACATTCTATGATGATCCTATTCAAGGTGGTTACAGAGGCTTTTCAAAAGCGGTAGCAAAAATAAAATGACATTACTATTGGAAAAATATCACACATCATATAACAAGGTACGTGCGTAATTGTCCGAAATTTTAAAAAGCTAAAACAACAAAGCACACTAAGACAATGTCAATATTCTGAGAGATTCGCTGAATGTTTAACGTAGGCGTATTCTTCCCATACTAGGACAGGGCCATCAACAATGGGAATGTATTTGGACTGAGAGTAGTCCGTGATGCGTGCCAAAGTCAAGGATAGGAAGAAGAGAAGGACAAATCCAAACCTGCGAAGTGAAGTGTTCGTTTTCAGCTATTTTTAGTTTAAAAAGCCATATCCTACCACCAATAAGCGACTTAATATAAAATGTAATGAAACTTATATTAAATAAGAAATGCGCCAAGTGGCTTATAAAAGAATAAAAATATGTGCAAGGACTCGTTTACTGGAATTATTTCAAATTATCCTTTTGGACCATTCTCCCATTAATGAGGACCGTGGACCCCAGGTCCGCTTGTACAGTTCTTTCCTCGCACAATGGCGTGAGTTTATTTCCAAGCCTTCGGTTGGACTTGACTAAAACCTTTTCACCGACCTCAAAGACTCTATTCTGCCGGGAGGCGTTCTCTTTAGTTCTGAGCGCGATCTGTGCATCTTTGATTTTGCGTTGTATTTCTTGTTAAGGCTCAGCCGGATGTGCTTGAACAACGTCAACTGGTCTTTTGTTAATGACCGAGTGGACTGACTGGTTGTACTCAGCAGTTGCCAGTAAAATTACCTCAACGGTGTCGCTTATGTTCTCGACGATTTTTAAGCATCTGGCAAGCTCTAACAACGTGCTATAAAAGCGCTCTACTTGTCCATTCGACACACTATGCAAAGGTGGCGCGTTTGACATACTCACTGCAAAATTATTGTACAGCATGGTTGAAATTGTCTGTGAATTCAATGCTGGTTCATTGTCACAGTATATCGATTTCGCTTTTGGAAAAAACTTCATGAGCTGAAGCAATGCTGGCTTCAGGTCCTCAAAGGTCCTTGAAGAGATAGGCTGTACGACAGCGAATTTTGAAAACTTGTCGATGCAAGTAAGAAAACATTATTTGTCAGTCGAGAAGATGTCTATGTGTAGCATCTCTTCAACATGCGCCGGGTTTGGTGTTTCACCCAACTCTTGTTTTCTAGGGTGTCTATCGTATTTGGCCTTAGGGCACATTTTGCAGTTTTGCACAATTTCGTTCGCTACCTTGGCCATTTACGGAAAGTAGTTTTCGGAGAGAACCTGTTTCAAGTTCTCTTGAGCAGACCTGTGTGCCCTATCGTGCTCAGCTGTGAGGACTTCTCTTCTTTCCCCAACCCCGAATATGTCAACCACACGATTCTTGCAGTGGCAGAATTTTTTAGCTGGAAATTTTCGATCCACTTCGTCTTGTATCATCGCAAGAGTGTGCAACTCGCAGTGAAAAGCGTTTACACCTCTTGGTATGATTATGTCTCCCAGCTCATCTTATAAAGACTCCTTGCATGTAAAGCTTATCGAGTGTCGCCTCTTGACCCAAACAGTATGAAACTGCGCTTCAAAGGAAAGCGCGCCTCCTCCAATACTATCTGATTTTGAAAGCAATTCAGAGGCTTATCTGTTGTTTCAATGGTGTGAGTCAAAGAAACCTCACTGTGGATCGTTGCCGCACAAGACTCGATTTATTGTCCTTCTACAACATTGAGTTGTTGTCTGGACAAAGCGTCTGCAACCAGGTTTTCTTTGCCAGGTTTGTAGAAAATCTGCGCATTCGACTCATCGATGCACGCTTTCCATCGTTTAATCTTCGCATTAGGGTTTGACTCCGATACTGCGAAGGTTAACGGCTGGTAATCAGTGAAAATGTTTATGTCCTTGACCCCATACAGGTAATGTCGCAACTTGGCAAGCGCGCATATAATAGCCAACAGCTCCCTCTCGTTGGTAGCATAATTGACTTCTCTGTCTTTCAATGTTTGTGAAATCATTGTAATCGGACGCCCCTCTTGGGAAAGAACTGCGCCTATGCCATAGGCCGAAGCATCGGTTGTTAAATCGAATGTTTTTTATAGTCGGGATACCTCAGCATGACATCTTATGATGCCAAAATATTACATAGCTTTTGAAACGCACGTTGTTGCGTTTCGGAGAACTGCACCTGAATGTTCCTCGATCTCGTCTACTGATTGTTCCATTTTCCCCTTTTAGAATTTCCGAAATAGGCCTTGCTATTGCTGCGAAGTCTTTTATGAAACATCTATAATAACTTGCGAGACCCAAAAATGACCTGACTTCGAAAAGCGTTTTCGGCTCTGAGAAGTCCTGTATGGCTTTTACCTTTTCCGGGTTTGTTGTCGCACCGTTGCAAGTGACTATAAGCCCAAGGAACTTCACAATTTTCTTAAAGAAGCGTGATTTTTCTACTGACACCCTCATATTTGCCTCATATAAGCTCTTCAGGACCCAGTCTACGTGTTTGACATGTAACTCTCCATCTTCAGAGAAGATAATCACGTCATTCACGTAGACATAGCTACATTTGGCGATCTGGTCTCGCAAGATATCGTCAATGGTCCTCTGAAAGATGCTGGCTGCATTTTTCAGACCGAACGGGAGTATTCGAAACTCATACTTCCCATTTACTGAGAAGGAAGATTTCTCACGATCGCGTTCTGTGAGCATGATTTGATGGTAGCCAGACTTGAGGTCCAACGTCGAGAAAAATTTCGCTTTTCCCAAGTTTCCCAATATCATTGAAATATTTGGCATGGGATATTTATCGGGTATCGCATGTTTCGAATACCCGCCTCATCTGTACCTTTTTTATCCACAACCCAAATAGGATTATTGTAGGGAGATACTGATTTCTGTATGAAGCCATTTTGCAGCAGGTTTTGAAACTTTTTATTGACGAAGTCAGTTGCTCCCATAGGATATGAGTAAAGCTTTGCATAAATAGGTTCCTCATTTATTGTTCTTATAGTGGCCACCACCGCCGTATTGTATGGTAAGGCCTCATTGGGGTCTGCAAAGGCCCTTTTCCTGTCTTTTAGCAATTTCAGGAATTTGTTCTTTTCTAAAGGAGGTGCATCTGAGCAATCTACGTTAGTGAAATTGACATTAGTGCATGCGTGAAAAGAAATTTGTTCAATTTTTGAACCCCATTTAAGCTGACCTGACGCTAAGCAAAGCGATGCCCCTGCCTGTGTTAACAGGTCGAGGCCTATTATTCCATCGAAAGTTGACAGGTCAGATAAAAGAAAAAATGTTGCCTTTATGTTGAATATTGAGACAAAACATTTTTGCGTGATTCTTTGTACCATGAATCGAGTGGATTGTGAATGGACAATCTACTGGTCGGACACCTTTTAACCCTTCATGTGGTCTGATAAAGTTTTTAGACGCGCCCGTGTCTATGAGGAATTTCATATCGGCCCCTGCTACTCTGCGCTCGATGACGAGTAACAGGGATCTACCCCTTAAAAATTAACAGCATCTGAATCATAGCTAGCGCTCACGTCATCCTCAATTTGCGCCTCTGCGCTAGAGGCGGCATTAGCATACATTTGGGATCCTTGTTCCGCGCCCTGCGTAACAGGATTCACCCTTTGTTGCCTTTTTTGAAAGCCCGTGTGATTAGATGTTGCCTGTTTTCTATTCAGACACCCCGGTGCCTGTGTGGGTTAGAGGATCCTTGAAAATGAAGGATCTACCTGCATGGGTTCCTGTCGACCAATTTTGTTTTGCTGCCGACCACTTCGTTGATCGGACTGACCCTGTTGTTTCTGCTGTTTGTTGAAATGAGGGTTTTTTGCGTCATTTGTCTGTGGCTCAGAATGTCTATCTTGCCTACGCTCTTTGTCTTCTTAGCTTTTGGCAAAATTAGCCGCGAAAGCATATCTTTCGTGGTTTAACTCCACCTCCTGAGCAAGCGCCAGTGCCGAAGGCCGATCTCTAGGTTTGGCTGCGAAGAGCACATCCGTGAGATTGCGCTTAAGCCCCGATACGAAAACGCACAACACTTCGTCACGGAACTTCTCACAAAGACCTTTTGCCATAACGGGCTCGTAAGACATATTGACCTTGCTGGTCAGTAGGGTAAGTTTTTTCTCCACTTCGTCAAAATATTGGATTAGGGGCAAGCCGCCCTGCCTCAAGGTGCCTAACTCTTGTTCAATTACATGGTTCGGCCTTTTGTCACTGTATGTGAAATCAAAGCGATTTGTTATCGCATCGAAATTTAACACAGTGCCAAATGAGGCCAGCACCGCATCCGCGGGGCCTCTTATTTTGTTTCTTATAATTATAACGGCCTGATAATGCCGAGAACTGCCATTATATGGCTTGAAAATGTGGTAGGCGGCTAATGCCGCTTGCCTCCAAGAAACATAAGATTCCTGTATTCCCGCAAACTCAGGTAAGCATTTGACGGCGTCTAGTGGCTCGTCGCAGCGAATGTCATTTATAATCTCAATAGCAGCATACGCTATTACTTGTGGGGCAGCAACGTTTGCTGCTGCTATTTGTTTGCATAATTCATTAATTCTCTGCACTAATAGCTGCTCTCTTTGCTGGTTTGCATTGGCTTGTTCTGTTAGGGCATTGCTTATGGCCGTTTGAATTATCTCTCTAAGTTGCTCTGAATCCATTTTGCTCGAAGTTGGGGTGAATGTACGGGCAAGTCGTGGAACTGGGATTCTGATGCGGTTGTCACAGTCAGTCCGAGTCGCTATAGTTCTTGCGGGGGGTCCTATACTGACCGAAAGACGATTTCATGGGCAATAAAGCAAAAACAAATAAATGCACGTGCGGTCTAGCGGACGCAAAAACAAAACAGAAAGTCGAAAGATGGGTCGAATTACGCTTCAGCTCTGAATCACGAGAAGCGCATAAGCAAGAAAGTATGTGCCGTCGCAGCACAATTTTTAGAGTGGCATAAAAAGTAACACAGAGTAATTTTTACAAAATTTGTTTACTGCTGTCAAATCGAATTCTCAAACACTTTTGTTCTTACTCTAGCAGATGATTTGTTGATAGAAAGATATAACGCATGCAAGATTTCTCCTCTCTTTGTTTCTTTTGTTTTTTTTTTTTTTTTTTTTAATTCGATCAGGTTTAATAACTGATTTGGGTAAAGTTCTCACTTACATGATTTTTATGATTTAATTTAGTCACTACACCAGCCACGTTTGCAGGTCCAACGCCTTGTCACGCATTTGTTATTCGTAGTCGCTCCCTTCGCCGCAGTCTCCGCTGCCCGAAGAGCTCCAGCGGCTTCGGTGTAAAAATATATGTAAATCGCACTGCGCTTGAGCGCACCTTTGTGAATCACGATATTATGATCGCTAATGCACTGTAACTGCAGCTTATTGTTTCTTGTTATAGTGTTCACTGCGCAACTGCATTTGTTAACTCACTGTCACTATTATTATTATTAGTGATAAGCTTATTATTTTTATTATTTTATTTTTGTAGTGTTCACTGCGCGGCGCTGTTGGTGTGACCGCGACTTAATATTCACTTTGTAAGAATTTTTTCCTTTGCAATCGCGTGGGTAATCGTAACTACCACTAGGTAAGCGCCAATTATGAGTCTTTTGAGTGTATTGATTAAGTGATATTTATTTGTTACCCGATTGGCAATTATGTTTTACGCTAACGATTTAATTATGAGTCTTTTGGGTGTATTGATTAAGTGATATTTATTTATTGCCCGTTTGGCAATTATGTTTTACGCTGACGACTTGGTGCCGGAGTACTGACGTGTTGAGCTAACGACGTTTATTTCAGAACTAAAAACATGCGATACAATTCTTAGGGCTTAAAGCTAACCGAATATGATTCTTAAATTATTTCCTCGTTCATAGCGGCCACGTAAATATGCTGTGTCTGCCGGCTATGCAACGACATCCGGCCCAATGCTTATTAAGCAATTGTGGTCGGAGTCATATTCTGGCCAACCGTTCGTTGACCCCGCTTAACTTATACATTTTTATATACTCTATATTATTTTGAAATTTATTATAGAACAACATTTAGAAGCTTACATCAATTACATTTAAAATTACATTTATTTTACAATTACTTATAAATTTAGTTATTGAAAAAATATTGTTACAAATGCAAATAGTAGTTTTGGTATTTTAATTACATACACTTTAAATACACAATGATTCATCATCGATAGTTAGCAGCTCTTATTCGCTCATCTCAAAGCGTTGACGAAAGTTAAAACTTTCTGAAAATCATCATTAAGTAGTATTCCCAATCGTGCTGCTACTGGGTTATCGGCATCTTTTAATTGCTTTCAAATAATAAGATACACAGTGAAGCTAAGCTTCACCGCCGAAAATGGAATCTTGAAAAAAAAAACTACGTGGAATAGACACTACACCCGACTTATTTGGAATTGAGTTTAGTAGAGTAATAGAAACGAAGCATTACGGATCGTTTTCGATGGGTATAGTCAGGTCGGCCGAATGTAAATACTAGAAATAAGCAATTGTTATAAAATATTAGAAATAAGCCTATGTTATAAAATACCATAAGTCTATCGACGTAATGAATACATATTGATAGCCATGACAGCGAAAGAACGCACTTTTTGAATTGATTTGGTGCGATCGAGACTTAGGTTCGGACAAAAAAAAAATAAAGGATTGTGAAATAAAAACCAAAAGAGCAGAGTTTTACACTTGGAAGTGGAAATTTGTCGGACAAGAGTTTTATCTTAATTTGACGATAGTCTATTACTAATCGCCATCTTTTGGTATCTGAACCAGGTAATTCCTTTTTTGGGACAAATAATATAGGGCTATTATATTCCGATACAAGCGGGAATACAATAATACGAGATAAGTTTATTGACTTGATAATAATCAACTTAATAAAGTTCTCCTTTATAAGCATAAGGAATTCTGTAATTTTGTATGTACGTTGGCTCAGTATCTTTAAGTCTTAGTCTTAGTCTGTAGTTTCCATACGAAGGTGGAGTTGCAATTTGCAAGGCTTACGCCTGGCCCCCGGCCATGTTACTTCGATGTTAATAGAGACAGCGCAATGCAAAACGTGCTAGTGCAAGTGTTTTATTCTGGGTGGATTACATAGGCTGGAACTTAGATATATATATTCACTTAGAATCTTTCCTCATACGGCCTTCGAACTCACGACAAAAAGGAGTTTCACATTTAAGTAATGGCAGCAACAAGCCAAATGTGCCTGTACACTCAGAGGGCAAAAATACATACTTTCAGAATATACTTAATAATAATCAATTGATAACTTAATTCGTCCCTCCACATCCCCGAAACGTGAAGGCCCTGCTTCACTTTAATCCAGTATGGGTATTCTAGCCACGGGAAGAGTCATCATTCGCACTCGATTGTTGTCCGCCATGCGGACGCTGGCGTTTCGAGAAACCCCATCTGGTCCAGGGTAGGGCTCCTCCACTATGGCCCTTCGCCACTCTCTGCGTGGCACGGCCGGGTCACATATAAACACCATATCACCATGGCGTATCCGCTCAACGCACGCACACTGTTTCACGCGTCGCACAAGTGTAGGTGGGCACTCGAAGACCCACCGCTTCCAAAAACGGTCTCGTAAAAGCCGCACCATGCGCCACTGTTTCCTCGCGGCACATCTCTCGTTTGGCTGCTCGTGGATAGCGGAAGTGTCAGGCAGATTGGCCACTCCATTGAGTAGAGCGTTCGGTGTTAGGGGGGCTTCATGGTCCACAGACACCGGCAAGTGGGTAAGCGGGCGAGAATTCACAATGTTCCCGGCCTCAATCAGGAAACTCTCCGTACGTGTTGCTTTGGTGCCAACTCCTTTACTGTGTGGCGAAGCACTCTCATGACATACTGTACCATCCTTTCTCAGACTCCTCCATCAGCTGGGTTCGCTGAGCAGTTGAAGATCCATTTAATGCCTCTAGAAGATAGGTTCTCCATGAATCTTTTTCGGCTCGAATACATCTATAAGCCTTTTGGCTTCTCTGTCGGCCCCAACATCAATACAGGTTCGCGATGGCAAAGAAAGTTCCTGATCACGAAAATTCCTGATCTGACACGAAAACAAGGCGACCCATCTCTTTTCTTTTCAACGTCCGATCGTCACAAGGAGTGGTTTAAAAAAGTCCACCCCCGTAAACTTAAATGGCCATCCATTGGCTCCCAGTCTGTTCTCTGGCAGAGGACCCATTATAGGTGGCGCTGGCTGCGTTCTATGTAGTTTGCACACACTACATCCAGATATTACTGTAAGCAACGGTCGACCCAGCTTTGTTATCCAAAATGTGGTCCTGATGTCGCCTATCGTTGCATTTGATGCTTTATTTTCACGTGGTAGTGAAACACAATAACTTCCGTCAGTGCGTGCCGGTGTGACAAGATTATTGGCCTTCTCGAACTGTATGGTATACACAGTGCGGCATCGATCCTGCCATATGCACGCAAGAATTCCATTGTCATCCAATTAGGGCGCCAGCCCTCTTATGTCGCTTCAACGACCTACTGATTCTTCATTGTCTGAGGCTCGAGCCTCGTCAGAAACCCAAGCCGCCATCTCTGAAATTAAATGAAAGAATTATTTGCTGCAATTAAGGCAAATTCACTTGGCATCTCTTGTTTATCCGCGTAGAATGAGTGTTCCATGCCCGGTTCGGACTGCGGCCAGCAAAAATGTTGGCCCGTCTAACCATCGTAACCGTTGGCTGAGGTCTCCGTGGCAATGCGGCCTCGTTGCGTCGTCAGCTGCATTTTCAGCAGTAGGTACCCATCTCCATTGGGAAACCTTTGTTGACTCCAAAATTTTCCCACTCGATTTCCGACGAACTGCTTATATCGACGGTGGGGGCCGCCTATCCAACGCACCACTGTTTTGGAGTGGGTCCATACCATAGAACCGCTGATCGCTATACTGTGGTCCTTTTTGACAGTGTCCATCAGCCTCGTTCCTAGCATGGCTGCTTGCAATTCCAGTCGTGGAATTGACATCGTGTTCATTGGGGCACAATTCGGCTTGGCACATATGAAGCATGATCGCACGTCGTTGTTGTCATAGGTGACCCTCAAGTAAGTCACAGGTGTGAATGCTGACTGGATAGCATCGACAAAAACGTGCAGCTGTATTGCTCGCACAGGTGTTTGGCCGAAGTAATGGCGGTGCTCCAAACATCATTACCTTCATCTCATAAACATCAGGCTCCCGGCGATCATCGACATTTCGCCACAAGAATCGCTGGGCGCATCTAATCAGCGGTCGAATTAACACTTGATGGAGCATCTCTCGGATGTCTCCACAAACGCCAACGGCACCATCCCGAAAATGGAAGAGAACAGCCGACAAGGACTTGTAGTGTTGCGGCTTCTTGGATAATGCCGAATTCAATGAAACATTACCAACGCTTGCTGCCGCGTCAAACACCAGTCATATATTACCGGGCTTGGGATTTTCAACTTCAAAGTGCGGAAGATACCAACGTTTGTCGCTGTTAGCTAAAGCGACCTCATGAACATAATCTTTCATAATTTCTTTTGTATGCCATTCCATAGCTTCGTGGCAACTCAACATTATCACGGTTCCATAATAAACCTGTCTGGTAACGGTCTCCTATTTTCACGGTGGTGTCTTCAAGTACCTTCTGTGCTCATGCATCGTCGATGGCTGCGACTGATGGCGTAAGTTTCACACCGAAGTAGACAACACGTTGACACAAGAAACAAAGCCGGTGCCCTTTTACGAATGTCCACCTCGCGACCTCGGTGACGCCCTTCATTATTTCCTCAATTTCTTAATTGATGATAAGAATATGATATGTTACTGACGATATTTTAATCTGACGGACGACTTCGGCAAGGGCTGGTAGTATTGTAGTAGGATAAATACATCCATACAGACAGACATACATACAGTAAGACACATAGTTAGGCTATTTACGCAAAAATCTCCTGTTTGTCTTAAGTTCGCTTAACTCTAACATTCCTGTTGTACTCTAATTTTTGTAAGAAGAGCTCGACAAGTCTAATCACTCCTTGTCTCGCTTATATATATGTGATTGATTCATTGTCTGTTTTCCTTAAGTCTGAAAGCATGAAACGAACGTGGAGTCAGTCGCGATCGAACGGTCGAAAAAAGAAGACGTACCGAAATAAATACGAGCGACATTTCTCTTCCACAAATTCAGAGGTGACTCAACCTAACGTTAAAAAACAAATATTGATTTGAGCATTTTCACGGTCATCCAATTAAAAAATTTGCTATTTGTCTTAGGAGCACCGACAACAGGCAGCAAGGTGGAATTTATAGCTCTTCAAACAAGTTTCCACGGATTGTACGCGGGAGTGCCCCAGGTTTAAATGCCGACGATGTGGCTCGACCGAGAAGCAACAGCGTAGATGTCGTGCAGCAGCAGAATACGACTCTACAAGCGCGTGAAAGAGAAAAAGCTACAGCGAATCACGTATGATCTGCAACAATCGCACTCGCGAAAGAGGCGACGTTAGAATTCGATGAAAACGGTTGTACACGCATGTGGGTCAATCAAATCAAAAATATTGCGCGAATCTACGATTTGGAAGACAATTAATTGCGCATGTTGTTTATCAGAAAGCTGAAAGGAAAAGCGCAACACAGGTTGCATGGAACCAATAGGAATATTGTGCAATCAGCTGATCGTGGCTTTCGGAGAAAAAATTTCAAAATCGGACATGCGACGCAAGTTTGAACAGCGCAAGTGGCAACCACAAGAAAAATTTGCAGTTTATTTTGAAGAGTAGATGATGCTAGCCCAAACTATCAATATGGACGAATACGAACTGCTGGAACAGATCATCGAGGGAGTTCCGTCCGTAACATTGCGCTACCGAGCCCGGATACAGTGTTTCGTTAATCCTGAGCAGATGCGTCAGGCGTTTGCCAACATAATTCTTACAAAGCAATAGCGGGCGTCAACAAAGGTGTTGGTCAACAATGGTCTACGTTGCAGAAACTGCAACTCCCGTGGTCATTTCATGAAGTATTGCCGCAAGCCAAAAATAGTCCCTGGATCTTGTTACGCATGCGGTAAGATGGACCATTTTGTAGCTCAATGTGTAATTAAGAAGAGCGCAAGCGAGAGCGACAATAACTACGTAAGGTGTTTAAAAATGTACTTTAGTCATACCATTAAACTATCAATTATTACAGAAAGCCTCATAGGCTCCGGCAGCGGAATCTCATTTGTGAAAAAATGTCGTGCTATATTTTCAAAGAATTAATAAAAATTTATTTTAAATTAGTTGTTGTTGTGGATGAGTCTGCGAGTCATAATGCAGTATTGGAGGGGGATTTCATGAGTGAATGTGGTCTGACCATAAATCTAAACACCCTAAGCCTGGTTAAGTCGAAAGAAACCGAAAAGATCGATAATGAAATACAAGAAGGTTGCGAGAAACAACAACTGTTAAAAGACCAGACTGTTAGTGGACAACTGTTAAGATACCAGAATGTTAGTGAGCAACTGTTAAGAGACCAGACTGTTAGTGAACAACAGTTAAGAGATAAGACTGTTACTAAGCAACTGTTAAGTGACCAGACTGTTAGACAAGACTGTTAGTGAGCAAAGTAAGAGACCATAAGCAAAGACAATATAAACACTAAGATGAGTAACGCCCATACATTTGAATGCGACGCAAAATTTCTAGCCTGGCCTTTCACTGGCCCTTGAGGCTTCGTACGGCATGCCTGCCGACTGGTCGTTCGTTCTCCAAAGACCAGACGAACGAATGCCGAAGTCGCGGCTTGCTGACACGAGCAACGAAGTAAGTCGCCAGCCTGCCTTCAGCGAAAAGGTTTAGAACTTACGATCGACGCAAAATGCTTGTGCTTTATCCATGAAATGCATGCTTTATTTAAATGATATATTACCATGGATACTAACGATAAATTTAACAGGAAGATTTAAGAATTAATAATTTTTACACAAGGCGCATCTTGTCGATAACTTCGATAAGAAAATAGCACACATAGATTGATTTCACTTTAGTTTTTGAACAGTGTACGCTCGAGAAAAGTTTTTGTCTCACCCAATGGCGTGCTAGCACCTTTGGTTGTATGCGTGAATTACATATGCTTAAGAACTTTAAAGTATGTATGTATGTATGTGTTGTTATTCACTGCTCCGACTTTAGCTGGCAAGAAATTTTTTTGTTTTCTAGCGCAGTTTTAGTTTTCTGCCCATACAACAAAATGCTACTATGTAGCTTTATTGAGAAAATTGAGAACGAAAACAAAATCTGTAGCATTACGCTCTCTCAGCTTCGGCTCTATGGGGGCCGTGAAAGCAATTATGTTTGTATACGTGTGAATATACATACATAACAGCTTATTTTAATGTGTTGTTATCCACTGCTCTGGTAAAGGTCTGGCTGGCAAAAATAAAACAATTTTCTTATTTTTTTATCGCAGAACACGACCAGCCCCAAATTTCTGTTGATATATGAATGCATTTTGTGTACTGACGTTGGATCCGTACAAAATATGTATTTTTAAGTCGATGCAAATATTTATGTAATTTTGTATACCCTGAACCCATTCAAAATGTGTATAAGGGTATATTGTATTTGTGCAAAATCCAAATGTATGTAACAGGCAGAAGGAAGCATCTCCGACCCCATTAAGAATATATATTCTTGATCAGCACCAATAGTCGAGTCGATCTAGCAATGTCCGTCTGTCTGTCTGTCCGTATGTATGAACGCCACGATATCAGAACCGTAGTGGGTTTGGTCTACTTTTGATAGGATGCCTTCTATACAGGGTAGTGGATACGCGTCTTTCACCGTCAAATTATTGAGCTTGCGTGCATCTAAGCAAAAACGGGTTTTCACCGGTCTTCGCACTGCGGTTCTGCGGTTACTCTATGGGCTGTTGCACTCTTCTATAACCTTCAAACTCAACATTTTATCTACTTCGCACATTTAACATTGGATCAATTGTAATTTTATAGTGTGGTTCGACACAAGCCGCTTATATCTGTAGTGCATATACTTGGGATTTGACTACGCTTAGTTCCACCGCAAACTGTTGTCTTAAGCGCTGCTCTTGTTCAGTGTATTTGTTCGGGGCTCATTTCAATTTATATATTGTCTAGCAGCTGGCTGCTCTTTCGCTATCGTCACTGTCAAATCCTCTTGAAATATTCATACAAAACTGAAAATTAAAGAACTAAGACACAGAACTTAAGCTAAGAATGTCCAGCGGAAAAGTACTGGCAAGCGACTCCTCCTACAACTCCATAGTAGCTTACTCAGCAAAATTCGCCATAAGCGGGCGCAACCTGCATTGTGACATACGAAACGGTATATGAGCGTGGGTTGCTCTATAGTTTTGTCGCTCGAGCATGCGAGGGTATTTTAATGTCTTCTTGGGAGTGACGCTCGTTAACTTCTATTAATAAGGTAAATTCTTACTTTTATTTTAATTATTAATTTTTATAAATATGCAGAGATTAATATTAATTGTGACTACAGATTTTAGTTGCTTTGAATACCTGAAGAGGTCTGCTTGGGGCACGGACATTTCCTCTGAGATGTCTACCATTGTTATTGTTAGTGAAATTTGCCTTTTTGGTAATTGCGATAGTTATTGCCTCTATTATGTCTGCCCCGCTGATATAATACTGGGTGCAAGGGTAACGCTGCGGTGCCTGGGACTTTTCTAACAGCTTTGTTGTGGTTCAAATATTAAGTGTTTTTTATAATAGCTATGCGATCGAATGTGACGAGGTGAGCCCCTTTGTTGTTAGCATGTCATCTATGTCGACTCTTGCGAATTGTCCGTTGACGATGATTACCCCTCATTCACTAGCGTAATCAGCTCCAAGTGACTGGGTTGTGGCATACAAATGATACGCCTGCACATATTCCGCTCACACAGGTTTCATGGGTTGCCGGTTTGCAGAAGGTCGCATAGTTTGTTGTAGTGCACTTGTCCCATCGTCGCAATCCTACGTTGACATGCATTTGCAGTACAGTGTTGTTGTGTGTCGCGGGAAATATTATGGCCTTCTTACAGATAACTTAACTTAAGTATAGTGGATTAATATGTAAATAATGTTATTGGATTGAAATACTACTTCTTAGATACAACCATTAACTTTAGGGACCTCTGCGAGCTGTTCGGCCAAAACAGAAATTATTGTGATATAAAATAACGGAATTTATTTAATTGGAAGTGGCGAGTGTGATAGTGAGCATTAGGTTTTGTATACCTATAATTAATATTCTGTTACTCGCTAGTAGCATTTTATATAGATGGGCGGTATCTACATTAAAATAAAAACGTTTGATTATTATTATTTATTCGCAAATCCATCTGGATTGTACCGTGGATATGAGAAAACTGATTTTACAATGATATCTTAGGTTATAATGACGCCGCGACGTTCCAGAAGCGGCATAGGCAGATCGCTGACAGTGCGCCTCGTGCCGTTCTTCAGCAAAAATTCAGCGAGTGCATTCGCGGGATCATATTTCTATGGGTTGGCCGTTGACCGGCCGGCACTCCACTGTCAACGTCTTCTACAAATATCGCAACATTGTTGCGACGGTATCCGGTTACTCAGTCGGATAACTCCTCCCTCAGCTAAGGGCTGGGGTGGTACTGGTTCTGATGATTGGTTCCGACACGAACTTAGACCGTAGGTGGCCGATGTGTTGCAGGTTCATCACGCTTAACTCATGCAGTGATGGCAGATTCAGATGTTCCCAAAATTCGGTAACATTGATCTGAGTGACGGAGGACTGGTTTGTTTTAAGGACACCATAGCTGTTGATCAATGTGGTCTTATTTATCTTGATTTCAACGAAGGTAGCTAGGTAAGTGCGAAAATATATTGTTGTTGTTATGCCAGCATTGTCCGTGATCGTGACAATCGCATCTTTGCAAGAGTTCCGGATATGAGCTGCTGAGCACAGTTCGGTGATCGTAGCCTCCTGCAGAACGTTGTACTCACTGCTGCATCGCACTTACCGACGGTAAGAATGTTGGACGGAAAAAATGTTGATTTTCTTATAGGCTAATTCAGGATTTGGGTATTTAATTAGCAAATAATATATCGTTATATTGAAAGGCCTAAATTCTAGCTACTTGAAATATGTCTGCTACACGAACATTTCTAAAGTGTTTGAAGATCATTTCTTTTATATCAATTTCATCCAATATTGCTGGGCTGATCAGGTTTATTTTTGCCAGAGTGATAGCGTGGATTAAATTTTGTAAATCTGTTATTATCATTCTATGTTTTGCCAAAAGTGTTTCTAAGAGGTGATCTGTAGAGGTCCCGTCAGTCTTATGTATCGAATTTAAGGTCTTTGTTAGTGCGTTAAGCTTTGTTTGTAGCTTCGTATTTATTTCTATTTGTCTGGTTTCAGTATCTATTAACTGCATTTGACTAGACTTTATTTGCTCCTAATTGTCAACGTTTGGAGTCGCTGCTACTGCTTTTAAACCTGTTCCTAAAAGATGTATACTGTGATGTCCATGATTAACTTTGTATACACTGAACACATTAAAAATGCTTATAAGGGTATATTGTATTTGTGCAAAATCCAAACGTATGTAACAGGCAGAAGGAAGCATCTCAGACCCCATAAAGTATATATATTCTTGATCAGCATCAATAGCCGAGTCGATCTAGCCATGTTCGTCTGTCTGTTTGTCCGTCTGTCCGTATGTATGAACGCAAGAATATCAGAACCTTTAAGAGCTAGATGTAGGTGCTCCTAGTGCCTGCGCATATCGAGTTTGTTTCCGATAATCGATAACTTACTCCGTTTCCAAGCAATCGATAAAAATCGATATCGACATCATGTTTTTTGAGCAAATTGGGTAAATAATAAGAGCTAGAGCCACCAATCATGATACGTTGCTTCTAGAATATTATATTATATTATTATAATGTTATCAAGTGTCTTTCATTTTATACCTATCGTCACCTCCCCGCGGCCACCATAGAGCTATGAAGTATGTTAATCACCCAACTTTTATTGCCACCCAATTTAATCCACAATTTAAATGCAATTGATTTTTTCAGAATACACAAATATTCTATGGTACAATAAGATATACTGTAGCAAATTTCATAAATATTGGTTAAGAAAAAACCAAAGTTGTATGCAACTGCGCAATTGAATGGGGCAGCATCTTTAAGAATTTCTGTATACATGTACACACACACACATTCATGCGCGTCTTTCGAACAGCATGGTTAATGCGACTTTTTTCTGTAATGATTTTTAATTTCTTTTTTTATCATAAGTACTTAATTATTGGTGTGGCTGCTGAGTAGAGGCATAGCAAGTTGTGCGGTCTGTCGCGAGTTCGAGTCCTACCGGGGAAAGTATGTTTTTTTTTATTGCTGGTGTAGCTGTTGGGTAAAGTCGACAGCAAGTAATGCGGTCAGTTGCGAGTTCGAACCCTGCCAAGGCAACTAATTTTTGTTGATTTATTTGGTGTTGGAATAAGAGGGTTCAGGGTATTCCTTAGTCGGGAGCTCCCAACTAGAACCTCTTACTTGTTGTTATTAATGTATCGATATATGAAAGATCTGTAGTCAGTATATCACCGATGTGTTCCTGGTTGAATACTTATTCTTATAGGGTCGTAGTCGTAAGTTGGTATCAGAATTAAAGAACGCATAAGCCTAAAGGGAGTAAATGTATCTTGGAAGAAATGCAATAAAAGTTTTTGCTTAAATATTAGAGGTATCTTTAATCGTGTTACTTGAGGTTGTCTTTATAGACCACCCCCTCTTTAATAAGAACCTTCGTGTTCAGTGATGATCGTTTCTTTCGTACATAATGGTGTGATTTTGTACCGTCGTTTGTTTGCTTTTAGCCATACTCGTTCTCCTCTTTGGAATTCCGCATGTGGTCTATCTTTATTTGATTGTTCGAAGCTCTTGTCTTGGGCTCTTTAGAGTTTTTCCCTTACTTGAGATTCTAACTTTATTGCACTATTTCTATCGGGTTTCTATTAGTGACGGAATGAATGCTCCTTTTATCTGCAATGGTAGATAGGAGGATTAGATCAATAGTGTCGTCAGTTTTCTTTCTGTCATACTTTGTTCAAAAGGTCAGTTTCCGTAGCTAGTCTGTTCATATTAGAAAAGAAATAGTCACGCAATATTTGTTTGACATTTTTTTTTTTTGGGCAGAGCGGTGCGGTCTGTTGTGTTCGGTGATAACAATTTCCCTTTGTTCGGTTTTGTCGGTTATATCCGTTGTACAATTAATGAATCCAGTTATAGTTACGAGATTTAGAAGGAGCGACTGTTCTTATCGCTCCAGACACTTTTATCAATCTGCTTTTACATTTTGGTATTAACTATTACTAAGCCTAAGGCTAAGCAGTCCCTGGTGGCAGCGCTGCCCTTTGCAAATAAGTCGTTTTATATATAACATATGAAACGAATATATGTAGCATTTATGCAACAGCGAAAACTTCGCTGGTAGGATAGAGCGTGTTGTGCACATATATATCTTATGCAAGCGGTCACTGCATGGGACACATGCTGACGCGGCTGGTCTATAGTCGAGACACGCGTAGCCGATCATATTTCGGTACTGTACTTGAATATGCACTGCACTGAATATGACATATGTTTATGCAACAGAGAATAAGTGTCGTTGCATTCAAATATTTATGTTTATTGGTATATATAGAGTATATATTGGACATATTGCTGAGCACAGTGTTCTCTCGATTTGTGCATACCACACCTACCTCTTTTTGAAAAATATCGTAAATTTATAAAGTTATTATTAATCTATGTATTTTAATAAATGTTTTGTTTTTATTCATAGAGAGTACATTTATTTCAATAGAGTGTTGCGAAACTGCTTGTTTCTTGTTGGGCCGCGCCGGCTGGCTCCTCGGTTTCTCTGGGTGTAGTCCCAACCCTGGCCCGCAGTCCGTACAATCGATAACAACAAAGCTACAGCAAAACAGACTTACACAACACTATGCAAAACGAACCACAAATCGATAACACTAAACAATAGGAGCATCTTACAGATAAACAACATAAACAGCTGTGACGATAAGTAAATGTAAACAACAACGGTGAGACGTTAAAATAAACTAACAAATAATGAAAACGCTATTAATCCATTTTACTCTTCCAGATCGGGTCCCGGTTCCGGACCCAGCGTACCCGCCCTAACATGAGACGATCACCTACTTGTCTCCCACATTTTGGCCATTATATGGCCTGCATCAGCCTGTGCCGGCTATTACGGTACGGTATGTAATTGTTTGCATTTCTTATCGCGATTAACACTTAATCTTATTTCTTATTTCCCTGCAGGATACAGATCGGGCATTTTAAACAGGTGCATACGATAAGTTGGTATATTATTATATTTAGAACAAGTTATATTAATTTTTGATTCCAATTTTTTTTTTGTTACAGAATATATATATAACATTTCTCGCAACTTCCCTTCAACAGGTGCATTTAACGTGTTGCATCATTTCATATTCGTGACAATTTATATTAATCTTTAAAATCTTAAATTTAGTACAGAACGCATTGTTTTACAACGTTTGTACGGAACAGGAGGTAAAAACACGGTCAAAACTTATTGCCAGTCAACAAATGAAAGAAAAACAAGGGGAGACATATCAATACAGGTAATTATTACACCAACAGGGAGCAAGTACCCGCTAAGATAAATGCATGTATACATATCTGTTTCCAACCAAAGGCGTTATGTTCGTCAAAAGCGTTTAGATTACCGTGCCTGCCTAAAGAGCTCTCTGGGTGGGGGCGGTAAGGGCGATCATAAGGTGTCTTCTTCATCTGAGCATAACATATATTTATATATATATATATATATATATATATATATATATATACGTATACGTATATACATACGTATAATGCGTAAATTTACTTAATTGCGACTAGTCGTGACTAGAATTAACAATTTTAAAAAAATCTGTTCTTTCAGAGACCCTCAAATATGGGTCTGCTTCGGCCTCTCCCTTTTATTCGGGCGAGGGAAGAACGACGTGGAACGGACTCACTCAGTGATGAAGTAGGCGGGGTCTCGTCTATGGCCGCCTCTCGTCGTTAGAGTCCCGTCCGTAATGGCTCGTCTCGCCGTCGATGTCTGGCCGTGTTTGGAAAATCTGGCCCGCAAATATCTGGGTTGATCTGGCCAACGTCCTCCGGCGCTGGATTTAGACGTTGTCTGCCACCAAATGGCTGCGGTTGCTCTAATGGAGTACCCCTTTTCTTGTTGTTTTAAGCGCCGCACGACGGTGTATTATTGTTCTTGTGTACCATTGCTTTTTGTAATTGGTTAGCAGTTAAGGAATTTTTTTTTGCAATTCAATAATAAAAATAGCAAAGAAGGGGATCACACGGTATGATTAACTCGCTCGCTCGCATTGATCTATGGTGCGTAGCCTCCAGGACGCATGTGCGAGATGTTGTTGTCTTGTTTTGGAATGCACTGGACATCAAGTGTCGTCCGTTGTCAGAGTGGATGACCTCGGGTACTCCAATCTTATAAAAAACCTCGCTGACCCAAAACTCAACCACGTTAAGAGCCGTAGCCTCCCGCATCGCTTTCAAGAAAGTGAATTTTGAAAAATGGGCGACTACTACGAAGTGGGTACTTTCCCAGAAAGTCAATATATACTTTACCGGTCATTACCCCTTCCTTGCATGTCACACACTGTCTCACCCAATCTGTTACCTGACTAACCATGCCGGACCAGTAAGCCGCCTACGTAAAGTTTCGAGCGTTTTCACTACATCCCCGTGACCAGCCGTCTCATCTACTTGAGCCTATTAAGCCGGCTGTCAACAAACTTGGCACGCTTGAAAAGTAAATTCCCTTCAACCTTCAGATCCGGTAGCTTGTCCTGATTCGAACGTACTCGTGGTCTCAAATTCGAGGAGGTTTTCCGTAACCTTTCCCACGGCTCCGATACTCCGCGATAAGGTGTCGGCCACTACGTTCTCACTGCCTTTACGGTGCTCGATATTTAAATCGTAGCCTTGCTGCAATGCCCAACGTGCTAGTCTCCCGCTTAGGTCCTTTATGGACATCAGCCATTTTAGGTTGGCGTGGTCCGTGATACAGGTGAACGGCATCCCTTCTATATAGCGTCTGAACATTTTTATGTCCAGTATTCACCCTAAGCATTCTTTTTCAGTGACGGAATAATTCCGTTGGTGCTTGTTCAACTTGGCTGAAAAGAAGACTATGTGTCGTTCCTGATCTTCAGTGTCTTTTTGAAATAATACCAAACTAAGACGCATCACACTGCACGAAAAAGGGCATCCGCGTGCACCAGTACTGGGGCCGTGATCAGGGCGATCTTCAATTGTTCAACGGCTCGTGTTGCCTCGTCACTCAATACGAACTCTCCGCTATCCATTTTTAACATTTTAGTCAGTGGGTCGGCCATTGCCGCGAAATCTCGCATAAAGCGCCGGTACCAACGTGCCGTAACCAAAAAAAAGCGAACCTCTGCGTGACCGAGGCACGGGGCTTCGTTTAATAGCTATAACCCGTTCGGGGTCCATGCAAAGCGTGCACCAATAATGAATCCTAGGTATTTTAATGCCCGGAAGCAACATTTGGATTTTCGCAGTCCAATAGAGAGCTTGGCTTCTCAAGCATTTGCGTGGGGAAATCAGGGGAAATAACTAATAAGTCGTCCAAGTATAGGAAGACGTTGGACCGTAACTCGTTGGGAATTACCTTGTCCATCAGACGAACTAGACGTTGGACTGTATTGCATAAACCAAACGGCATGACGCGAACTGGTATAGCGGCCTACCTGGTACGATAAATGCGGTATAGGGCTTGCTTTTTTCGTCTAGTTCGACCTGCTAATATGCGAACTTCAGATCCACACTGGAGATGTAGTGGGTCTGGTCTAATCTTGATAGGATGCCTTCTATACAGGGTAGTGGATACGCGTCTTTCACCGTCGAATTATTGAGCTTGCGTGCATCGAGGCAAAAACGGGTTTTCCCCAGTATTCGCACTACGGTTGTGCGGTTACTCTATGGGCTGTTGACCTCTTCTATAACCTTCAAACTCAACATTTTGTCTACTTCGTCATCCACTACTTTCTGCATCGGTGGCGATAATGGGTAGGGTCCATCTTTGAGCGGTTGGGCCCCTTTCACTAAGTCGATAGTGTGCTTCTCTAAGTCTGTCGTTCCTAATCCACTATGCTCAAAAGACAAAAACCCCTGATTTACCGCCTCCAACTCTATCCTTTCTTCTAGAGACAACTCCCGTGAATCTGGCTCAATTTCACTTTATTAGTGCCCTTCCGCATAGTATGTCATAGTCATTGCCAAGGGCTCTTCTAGGTGTTCCGTGGAGGTTGCCTTCTCGAGGCCCAAACTATAAGGGGCTAAGTTAAAAGCGAACGCTGGCGCGTCGAGAAACTCCATCTGGTCCAGGGAAGAGCTCCTCCACTATGCCCCTTCGCCACTCTCTGCGTGGCACGGGCAGGTCGCATACCCGCCGCTTCCTAAAACGGTCTTGTTACAGCCGCGCCATGCGCAACTGTTTCCTCGTGGCGCATCTCTCGTTCGGCTGCTCGTCGATAGCGGGAGTGGCAGGCAGATTGCAGATTGGACACTCCTTTAAGTAGATCGTTCGGTGTTAGGGGGGCTTCCTGGTCCACACACACCGGAAAATAGGTAAGCGGCCGAGAGTTCACAACGTTCTCGGCCTCAATCAGGAAACTCTCCAGTACGTGCTGCTTTGGTGCCACCTCCTTTACAGTGTGGCGTAGCACTCTCTTAACACACTGCACCATCCTTTCCCAGGCTCCTCCATCAGGTGGGTTCGCTGGGCAGTTAAAGATCCATTTAATGCCTCTAGAAAATAGAATCTTTTCCGGCTCGAATACATCTATAAGCCTTTTGGCTTCTCTGTCGGCTCCAACAAAGTTCTTTCCGTTGTCACTGCGCAACCTCAGTACAGGTCCGCGATGGCAAAGAAAGTTCCTGATCACGATTATGCAGGAATCAATTGACAGGTCATGTGCCAGCTCCAAATGTATGGCCCTTGTTTTCAAACACGTAAGCAAGGCGACCCATATCTTCTCTTTTCAAAGTCCGATCGTCACAACGAGTGGTTCAAAATAGTCCAGACCCGTAAAATTAAATGGGCATCCATTGGCCTCCAGTCTGTCCTCTGGCAGAGGATACATTATAGGTGACGCTGGCTGCGCTCTATGTAATTTGCACACACTACATCGAGATATTACTGTACGCAACAGTCGACGCAGCTTTGTTATCCAAAATGTGGTCCTGATTTGGCCTATCGTTGCATCCACGATTTGATGCTTTTTTTTTACACGGTAGTAATACACAATCTGTTCCGTCAGTACGTGTCGGTGTGACAAGATTATTGGCCTTCTTCACTATGCGGTATACACAGTGCGGCATCGATCGTGCTATATGCACGCAAGAATTCCATTGTCACTTAAGTAAGGCGCCAGCCCTCTTATGTCGCTTCAATGACCTACTGATTCTTCATTGTATGAGGCTCGAGCCTCGTCAGAAAACCAAGCCGCCTTCCTAACCAGCCGACTGTAGCTAGAGAATCTCCGAAATTAAATGAAAAAATTATTTGCTGCAACTAAGGCAAATTCACTTGGCATCTCTTGTTCATCCTCGTAGGATGAGTGTTCCATGCCCGGTTCATTGGCTGAGGTCTCCGTATTTTCAGCAGTAGGTACTCATCTCCATTGGGAAACCTTTGTAGACTGCAAAATTTCTCCCACTAGATTTCCGACGAACTGCTTATATCGACGGTGGGGGCCGCCTATCCAACGCAGCACTGTTTTGGAATGGGTAGAATCGCATAGTATAGAATCGCTGATCGCTATACTGTGGTCCTTTTTGACAGTGTCCGTCAGCCTCGTTCCTAACACGGCTGCTTGCAATTCCAGTCGTGGAATTGACATCGTGTTTATTGGGGCACACTTCACCTTTGGACATATGAAGCATACTCGCACGTCGTTGTCGTCATAGGTGACCCTCAAGTAAGTCACAGGTGCGAACGCTGACTGATGCATCGACATAAACGTGCAGCTGTATTGCTCGCACAGGTGTTTGGCCGAAGTATTGGCGTGAGCTCCGAAATCCTTCCACGTTGTTCATATCCTGAAGCCATTTGCTAAAGGTTGGGTACTTTGTGGTACTTCATGTTGAATTTGAAATCGTCCGTGGCTGGTTGCCAACACATGTCCAGAATCTTTTCTTCAGCTTCGCCTCGTTGGCCCAGCACGTCAGCTACAGTAGGCGAACTGGAAGTAAAGTAGCTCAATTCAAATCCAGCATTTGCATGTATTTCTCGTATTCTTGTTGATATGGTGCTGGCGTCACCTTCACTATCAAAACTATTCACATAGTCGTCCACATAGTGTCATTCAAAAATAACTTTAACCGCGCGATCATCGCCGTTTCGCCACAAGAATCGCTGGGCGCATCTAACCAGCGATCGAATTAACACTTGATGGAACATCTCTCGGATGTCTCCACAAACGCCAACGGCACCATCCCGAAAGTGGAAGAGAACAGCCGGCAACGACTTATAGTGTTGCTGCTCCTTGGATAATGCGGAATTCAATGAAATTTCACCAACGATTGCTGCCGCGTCGAACACCAGTCTTATCTTACCGGGCTTTGGATTTTCAACTCCAAAGTGCGGAAGATACCAACGTTTGTCGCTGTTAGCTAAAGCGACCTCATGCTGCTTCATTCGTCGAGCATATCCTTTATGAACATAATCGTCCATAATTTTCATATAGGCTTGTTTAATCCGATCGTTACGCTTCACCTTTCTCTCAATGTTGATCAATCTTTTGTATCCATTCCATAGCTTTGTGGCAACTCCATAGCTTCGTGGCAACTCAACATTATCACGGTTCCATAATAAACCTGTCTGGTAACGTTCTTCTATTTTCACCGTAGTGTCTTCGAGTATCTCCTGTGCTCGTGCATCGTCGCTGCCTGCGACTGATGGCGTAAGTTTCACACCGAAGCTTACGATATTAAAATAGTCGTTTACCATCTTTTGGATTGCATCCTCCTGCGACACTGCTTGGAGGCATGACTTTGATGACGTTGCCGTTGGTTGACCTTTTTCCAAAAACCACTTATTCAAGTTCGGTGGCTGCGGCATATGGTCCCTGTGGTGCAAATCTTTTTGTTTGCATTGGCAGTCAAAGATGCGCATGGTCCGGTTTCATTGGAAGTCGTGCGCCTTTGCCCGACATTTGGATGTCACTTCGATGGAGGCTTTGCATTGGTAAGCTCAGATTGGACACGGCGTACACATTTCGCAACACATGACATTTGCGTTAGTCCGCTCCACTAACTTCTATGCCTACCACTGTGGTCGGCTCTCTGGTTGGTCTTCCACCAAACCACTGTATCCCCTTTGATATGTAGATCGCGCAGCAGCTCGTCGCGATCATCGTTACAGATGAGCCCTCATAGAGGAGCGCATCCACTTATTGGCCGCGTGCAACGTCACTGGCAATATGCGGAATAGTAGGCGCTCTCCATCCGAATCGATACAATATAAGTTCCTTTGTTGCGTCGATTTAGCATCCACTGGCTGCGGTGCCCCTAAGGATACGCTGTCTGCGGCAACTGTCCAATATTTATCACTCTATCACCTGCTGGCTGCGGTGCATTGTGACTCATGGCATCATGATCATGTAAAAGTCGATGATGTCTCTTCCGGCATCAATTAACATGGCATTCGTTGGCCCTATTGCAGCCTCTTGCCATGTGGCCACCTCGTAAACACGAAAAACAAAGCCGGTGCCTTTTTACCACTGTCCACCTTTTTAGCGGAGAGGCTAAGTTAAGCTCGTTGCAGTCGCTGACTGCGTGTTGTCCATTACAGATTGGACACTGTTTGGCGCGACCTCGGCGACGCCCTTCATTATTCTGGTCAATGTTGGCATGCAGCAGTTTACGTCTTTTCTCCTTACTATCGACGTCCACAATCGTACATACCACATTGGCGTAGTCTGTTAACCACGCGCTTAAATATACGACAGTCGAGAAAAGCCTAATCGTAGCTGCATATGTGGCCCATTCCACCCTCTTGCTTGGTGGTAGCTTAGCGACCAAATCCTCCATCAGTGTAGGATTCGCTAAATGCTGCTCCCCGTTAGCCGATTGTAGAAAGGCGGCAAGGTTACTCAAGCGTGTAGCATATGGCAAGATTTTAGCAATACTGTGCTCCTGAATTGCCTGCACTCTCGAATACTAACTAGCTGGCTGCTTATTTAACTGTTCTGGGCGGCCATACCGGAAACTTAATTGTTCCATTACGTTGTTCACATCGTTCCTGGCAGTCGACCATGCAAAGTTCTCAGTTTCCTGCGTTGGCTCCAAATTTTCACTTGTTGGTTCTCCTATGCCGGAGTGTAGCTGAGCGTTAGCTGTGCAATGCCTGCGGATCAATATGGAGTCGAGAGGCTTGATGTTGTAAAGCAGTTATCCATAGCTGTAGCCCGCTCTACCGTTTGCAACGGTGTTCCCAAATTTCCACTCATTGACGTAGGCAAGGCCTCACTTAAAGATGGCGATCTGCTCAAAATAGCAGTTCCACTCAAAATTACATTTTCACTTAAACTTACTCTTGGATTTGGGACTGCACTCATAGTTGCAGTTTCACTCAAACTTCCACTCGAATATGGCTCTTCACGCAAAGGTCCGATCAAAGATGGTGGCAGGTTAGCTTTACCTCTCGCGCCAGCATTACTCAACTTAACGGGATCAGTAACTGTACTCACATGTGCTTGACCAGTTTTTGACCTCTGTAACTCATGCTCTAGCGCAGCGACTCTATCAAATCCATAACTTGCGTACTTGAGAGTTGCGTGCTTGGGCTTGGCGCTCGTGTCAATATGCTGGCTAGTGCACTGGCTCTCACAGCCACAGTGCCGGCAGGTTGTACATTTGTGCCCACATCCCCGGTGCCGGGGCTTTGTGATGCGCTAACAGCGGGAACTTGCATTTGTGATATAGTGCTCACCATTCTACTTTTCCGCTTCGGCTGCGTCCCACTCGCCGTGGTAGCTATCTGCTGGCCATCGTTCAAGCGTGGGTTTTTCCTGGGTGACCGTTGTATCACCCTACTCAGCTCGGAGATGATTTCTACTATATTTTACGCTGCTTGTGCTGTGTCTATGTACACACACTGTAACTCCAAAGTTACAACACGTCTTGTCTCCAGCGAAAGTGGCCCCTGCAGATTCTTACAATAAGAACTGTGAATAAAAGATCATGTCGCGTGCCAAGCGCAGGTGGAGTAGCAATTTGAATACTGCAAGGTGTACGCCTGGCCCCCGGCGTAATGCAAAACGTGCTAGTGCAAGTGTTTTATTTTGAACGGATTACATATGTTAGAAGTTAAATATATATATTTCCTTAAAATCTTTCCTCATACGGCCTTCGAACTCACGACAATAATGAGTTTAACATTCAAGTGCCCGTCATTCAGAGGGCAAAAATACATACTTTTAAGATATACTTAATACTAAGCAATCGATGACTTAATTCCTCCCTCCACATCCGCGAAACGTGAAGGCCCTGCTTCACTCTAATCCAGTATGGCTAGTTTAGCCACGGGAAGTAGTTATCAGTCCTACTAGATTGCTGTCCGCCATGCGCACGCTGGCGCTTCGAGAAACTCCATCTGGTCCAGGGTAGAGCTCCTCCACTATGCCCCTTCGCCACTCTCTGCGTGGCACGGCCGGGTCACATATAAACACCATATCACCATGGCGTATCTGCTCAACGCACGTACACTATTTCACGCGTCGCACAAGTAGGTGGGCACTCAAAGACCCACCGCTTCCAAAAACGGTCTCGTAACAGCCGCACTATGTGCCACTGTTTCCTCGAGGCACATCTCTCGCTTGGCTGCTCGTGGATAGCGGAAGTGTCAGGCAGATTGGCCACTCCATTAAGTAGAGCGTTCGGTGTTAGGGGGGCTTCCTGGTCCACAGTCACCGGCAAGTGGGTAAGCGGGCGAGAATTCACAACGTTCCCGGCCTCAATCAGGAACTCTCCCTACGTATTGCTTTGGTGCCACCTCCTTTACTGTGTGGCGTAGCACTATCTTGACATACTGCACCATCCTTTCCCAGGCTGCTCCATCAGCTGGGTTCGCTGGGCAGCTGAAGATCCATTTAATGCCTCTAGAAGATAGCTCCCCCTGAATCTTTTGCGGCTCGAATACATCTATAAGCATTTTGGCTTCTCTGTCGGCCCCAACATCAGAACAGGTTCGCGATGGCAAAGAAAGTTCCTGATCACGAAAGTTCCTGATCTGACACGAAAACAAGGCGACCCATCTCTTTTCTTTTCAACGTCCGATCGTCACAAGGAGTGGTTTAAAAAAGCCCAGACCCGTAAACTTAAATGGCCATCCATTGGCTCCCAGTCTGTTCTCTGGCAGAGGACCCATTATAGGTGGCGCTGGCTGCGCTCTATGTAGTTTGCACATACTACATCCAGATATAACTGTACGCAACAGTCAACGCAGCTTTGTTATCCAAAATGTGGTCCTGATGTCGCCTATCGTTGCATCCACGTTTTGATGCTTTATTTTCACATGGTAGTGATACACAATCAGTTCCGTCAGCACGTGTCGGTGTGACAAGATTATTGGCCTTCTTCACTATGCGGTATACACAGTGCGGCATCGATCGTGCTATATGCACGCAAGAATTTCATTGTCATCCAAGTAAAGCGCCAGACCTCTTATGTCGCTTCAATGACCTACTGATTCTTCATTGTATGAGGCTCGAGCCTCGTCAGAAAACCAAGCCGCCATCCTAACCAGCCGACTGTAGCTAAAGAATCTCTGAAATTAAATGAAAAAATTATTTGCTCCAACTAAGGCAAATTCACTTGGCATCTGTTGTTCATCCTCGTAGGATGAGTGTTCCATGCCCGGTTCGGACTGCGGCCAGCAAAAATGTTGGCCCGTCCAACCATCGTAACCGTTGGCTGAGGTCTCCGTGGCAATGCGGCCTCGTTGCGTCGTCAGCTGCATTTTCAGCAGTAGGTACCCATCTCCATTGGGAAACCTTTGTTGACTCCAAAATTTCTAACACTCGATTTCCGACGAACTGCTTATATCGACGGTGGGGGCCGCCTATCCAACGCAGCACTGTTTTGGAGTGGGTCCATAGTATAGAATCGCTGATCGCTATACTGTGGTCCTTTTTGACAGTGTCCATCAGCCGGCTAACACGGCTCTGCCCGACATTTGGATGTCACTTCGATGCAGGCTTTGCATTGGTAAGCTTAGATTGGACACGGCGTACACATTTCGCAACACATGACATTTGCGTTTGTCCGCTCCACTAACTTCCATGCTTACCACTGTGGTCGGCTCTCTGGTTGGTCTTCCACCAAACCACTGTATATTTAGTTGCCTGCATTCCCCTTTGATATGTAGATCGCGCAGTAGCTCGGCGCGATCATCGTAACAGATGAGCCCTCATAGAAGAGCGTATCCACTTATTGGCCCCGTGCAACAACACAACATAAGTTCCTTTGTTGCGTCGATTGAGCATCCACTGGCTGCGGTGCCCTTGTGTGAGGATACGCTGTCTGCGGCATCTGTCCAGTATTCATCACTCTATCACCTGCTGGCTGCGGTGCATTTTGACTCATGGCATTATGATCATGTAAAAGTCAATGATGTCTCTTCCGGCATCCATTAACATGGCATTCGTTGGCCCTATTGCAGCCTCTTGCCATGTGGCCACCTCGTAAACACGAAAAACAAAGCCGGTGCCTTTTTACCACTGTCCACCTTTTTAGCGGAGAGGCTAAGTTAAGCTCGTTGCAGTCGCTGACTGCGTGTTGTCCATTACAGATTGGACACTGTTTGGCGCGACCTCGGCGACGCCCTTCATTATTCTGGTCAATGTTGGCATGCAGCAGTTTACGTCTTTTCTCCTTACTATCGACGTCCACAATCGTACATACCACATTGGCGTAGTCTGTTAACCACGCGCTTAAATATACGACAGTCGAGAAAAGCCTAATCGTAGCTGCATATCTGGCCCATTCCACCCTCTTGCTTGGTGGTAGCTTAGCGACCAAATCCTCCATCAGTGTAGGATTCGCTAAATGCTGCTATCCGTTAGCCGATTGTAGAAAGGCGGCAAGGTTACCCAAGCGTGTAGCATATGGCAAGATTTTAGCAATACTGTGCTCCTGAATTGCCTGCACTCTCGAATACTAACTAGCTGGCTGCTTATTTAGCTGTTCTGGGCGGCCATACCGGAAACGTAATTGTTCCATTACGTTGTTCACATCGTTCCTGGCAGTCGTCCATGCAAAGTTCTCAGTTTCCTGCGTTGGCTCCAAATTTTCGCTTGTTGGTTCTCCTATGCCGGAGTGTGGCTGAGCGTTAGCTGTGCAATGCCTGCGGATCAATATGGAGTCGAGAGGCTTGATGTTGTAGAGCAGTTATCCATAGCTGTAGCCCGCTCTACCGTTTACAACGGTGTTCCCAAATTTCCACTCATTGACGTAGGCAAGGCCTCACTTAAAGACGGCGATCTGCTCAAAATAGCAGTTCCACTCAAAATTGCATTTTCACTTAAACTTACTCTTGGATTTGGGACTGCACTCATAGTTGCAGTTTCACTCAAACTTCCACTCGACAATGGCTCCAGTAACTGTACTCACATGTGCTTGACCAGTTTTTGACCTCTGTAACTCATGCTCTAGCGCAGCGACTCTCTTTATCAAATCCATGACTGGCGTACTTGAGAGTTGGGTGCTTGGGGTTGCCGCTCATGTCAATATGCTGGCTCGTGCACTGGCTCCCACAGCCACAGTGCCGGTAGGTTGTACATTTGTGCCTACATCCTCGGTGCTGGGGCTTTGTGATGCACTAACAGCAGGAACTTGCATTTGTGATATAGTGCTCACCATTCTACTTGTCCACATCGGGTGCGTCCCACTCGCTGTGGTAGCTATTTGCTGGCCATCGTTCAAGCGTGGGTTTTTCCTGGGTGACCGTTGTGACATCCTACTCAGCTCGGAGATGGTTTCTACTATATTTTACGCTGGCTGCGTAACAATATTGACTCTTTAACTGGGTGTAGACCCTGCCTGTGCTGTGTCCATGTACACACACTGTAACTCCAAAGTTACACCACGTCTTGTCTCCAGCGCAAGTCGCCCCTGCAGATTCTTACAATAAGAACTGTGAATAAAAGATCATGTCGCGTGCCAAACGCAGGTGGAATTGCAATTTGAATACTGCAAGGTGTACGCCTGGCCCCCGGCGTAATGCAAAACGTGCTAGTGCAAGTGCTTTAATCTGAACGGATTACATATGTTAGAAGTTAAATATATATATTCCCTTAAAATCTTTCCTTCTACGGCCTTCGAACTCACGACAATAATGAGTGGCACATCTCTCGTTCGGCTGCTCGTGAATAGCGGGCGTTGCAGGCAGATTGCAGATTGGCCACTCCTTTGAGTGGATCGTTCGGTGTTAGGGGGGCTTCCTGGTTCACAGACCCCGGCAAGTCTGTAAGCGGGCGAGAATTCACAACGTTTCCGGCCTGAATCAGGAAACTCTTCGTACGTGTTGCTTTGGTGCCACCTCCTTTACTGTGTGGCGTAGCACTCTCTTGACATACTTCACCATCCTTTCCCAGGCTCCTCCATCAGGTGGGTTCGTTGGGCAGTTGAAGATTCATTTAATGCCTCTAGAAGATAACTCCCCCTGAATCTTTTCCGGCTCGAATACATCTATAAGCCTTTTGGCTTCTCTGTCGGCTCCAACAAAGTTCTTTCCGTTGTCACTGCGCAACCTCAGTATAGGTCCGCGATAGCAAAGAAAATTCCTGATCGCGATTATGCAGGAATCAATTGACAGGTCATGTGCCAGCTCCAAATGTATGGCCCTTGTTTTTAAACACGTAAGCTAGGCGACCCATATCTTTTCTTTTCAACGTCCGATCGTCACAAGGAGTGGTTCAAAATAGTCCAGACCCGTAAACTAAAATGGCCATCCATTGGCCTCCAGTCTGTCCTCTGGCAGAGGATACATTATAGGTAACGCTGGCTGCACTCTATGTAATTTGCACACACTTCATCGAGATATTACTGTACGCAACAGTCGACGCAGCTTTGTTATCCAAAATGTGGTCCTGATTTGGCCTATCGTTGCATCCACGTTTTGATGCTTTATTTTCACATGGTAGTAATACACAATCAGTTCCGTCAGCACGTGTCGGTGTGACAAGATTATTGGCCGTCTCGCACTATGCGGTATACACAGTGCGGCATCGATCGTGCTATATGCACGCAAGAATTTCATTGTCATCCAAGTAAGGCGCCAGACCTCTTATGTCGCTTCAATGACATACTGATTCTTCATTGTATGAGGCTCGAGCCTCGTCAGAAAACCAAGCCGCCATCCTAACCAGCCGACTGTAGCTAAAGAATCTCTGAAATTAAATGAAAAAATTATTTGCTCCAACTAAGGCAAATTCACTTGGCATCTGTTGTTCATCCTCGTAGGATGAGTGTTCCATGCCCGGTTCGGACTGCGGCCAGCAAAAATGTTGACCCGTCTAACCATCGTAACCGTTGGCTGAGGTCTCCGTGGCAATGCGGCCTCGTTGCGTCGTCAGCTGCATTTTCAGCAGAAGGTACCCATCTCCATTGGGAAACCTTTGTTGACTCCAAAATTTCTCCCACAAGATTTCCGACGAACTGCTTATATCGACGGTGGGTACTGCCTATCCAACGCAGCACTGTTTTGGAGTGAGTCCATAGTATAGCATCGCTGATCGCTATACTGTGCTCCTTTTTGAGAGTGCCCATCAGCCTCATTCCTAGACGGCTGCTTGCAATTCCAGTCGTGGAATAGACATCGTCTTCATTGGGGCACACTTCGTATTGGCACATACGAAGCATACTTGCACGTCCTTGTTAGCGTAGGTGACCCTCAAGTAAGTCACAGGTGCAAATGCTGACTGTCTAGCATCGACAAAAACGTGCAGCTGTATTGCCCGCACAGCTCCGAAATCCTTCCACGTTGTTCATATCCTGAAGTAATTTGCTAAAGGCCCGGGCGATCTCGTCTGGCAAGGGTTCATCTTATTGCACATTCCGTCGCCAAATCTCACGCATACGTAACTTTCCAGTTATCATGAGGCGGGTAAGAAATCCCAGAGGATCGAATGTTGACATGTTCAAGCCCAAGAATTTCCTTTTACTTTATGGGGTACTTTATGGTACTTCATGTTGAATATGAAATTGTCCGTGGCTGGTTGCCAACACATGCCCAGAATCTTTTCTTCAGCTTCGCCCCATCCGTTGCTCCTAGCAGCCCCATGTTGGCCCAGCACGTCAGCTACAGTAGGCGAACTGGAAGTAAAGTAGCTCAATTCAAATCCAGCATTTGCATGTATTTCTCGTATTCTTGTTAATATGGTGATGGCGTCACCTTCACTATCAAAACTATTCACATAGTCGTCCACATAGTGTCATTCAAAAATAACTTTAACCGCGCGATCATCGCCGTTTCGCCACAAGAATCGCTGGGCGCATCTAACCAGCGATCGAATTAACACTTGATGGAGCATCTCTCGGATGTCTCCACAAACGCCAACGGCACCATCCCGAAAATGGAAGAGAACAGCCAGCAACGACTTATAGTGTTGCTGCTCCTTGAATAATGCCGAATTCAATGAACTATCACCAACTCTTGCTGCCGCGTCGAACACCAGTCATATCTTACCGGGCGTGGGCCTTTCAACTCCAAAGTGCGGAGGATACCAACATTTGTCGCTGTTAGCTAAAGCGACCTCATGTTACTTCATTCTTCGAGCATAACCTTTATGAACATAATTGTCCATAATTTTCATATAGGCTTGTTTAATCCGATCGTTACGCTTCATCTTTCTCTCAATGTTGATCAATCTTTTGTATCCATTCCATAGCTTTGTGGCAACTCCATAGCTTCGTGGCAACTCAACATTATCACGGTTCCATAATAAACCTGTCTGGTAACGTTATCGTATTTTCACCGTGGTGTCTTCGAGTATCTAGTGTGCTCGTGCATCGTCGCTGCCTGCGACTGATGGCGTAAGTTTCACACCGAAGCTTACGATATCAAAATAGTCGTTTACCATCTTTTGGATTGCATCCTCCTGCGGCACTGCTTGGAGGCATGACTTTGATGACGTTGCCGTCGGTTGACCTCTTACCGGTCCAAAAACCACCCATCCAAGTTCGGTGGCTGCGGCATATGGTCCCTGTGGTGCAAATCTTTTTGTTTGCATTGGTAGTCCAAGATGCGCATGGTCAAGTCCAATCAGAAGTTTTGGTACCGCCCCAAGATACGGTTTCATTGGAAGCCGTACGCCGTTGCCCGACATTTGGATGTCACGTCGATGCAGGCTTTGCATTGGTAAGCTCAGATTGGACACGGACAACGTCAATGGCAGTATGCGGAATAGTAGGCGAATAGGAATAGTTCCGAATCGACACAACTAAAGTTCATTTGTTGCGACGATTGAGCTGCGGTGCCCTTGTGTGAGGATACGCTGTCTGCGTCATCCGTCCAGTATTCATCACTCTATCACCTGCTGGCTGCGGTGCATTGTGACTCATTGCATCATGATCATGTAAAAGTCGATGATGTCTCTCCAGGCATCCATTAACTTGGCATTCGTTGCCCCTATTGCAGATTCTTCTTTTGTAGCCAACAACAACGTGGACACGAGAAACAAAGCCGGTGCCTTTTTACGAATGTTCACCTCGCGACCTCGATCCTCAATTTCTTAATTGATGATAAGAATATGATAGTAGGATAAATACATCCATACAGACAGACATACATACAGTCAGACACATAGTCAGGCCATTTACGCAAAAATCTCCTGTTTGTCTTAAGTTCGCTTATCTCTAACATTCCTGTTGTACTCTAATTCTTGTAAGAAGAGCTCGACAAGTCTAATCACTCCTTGTCTCGCATGTACATGTTTGATTGATTGATTGTCAGTTCTCCTTGAAAAAAGAAGACGTACCGAAATAAATACGAGCGACATTTCTCTCCCACAAATTCAGAGGTGGCTCAACCTAGCGTTAAAAAAATATTGATTTGAACATTTTCACGGTCATCCAATCAAAATATTGGCTATTTGTCTTAGGAGCACCGACAACAGGCAGCAAGGTGGAATTGATAGCTCGTCTAAACAAGTTTCCACGGATTGTACGCGGCAGTGGCCCAGGTTTAAATGCCGACGATGTGACTCGACTGTGACTGTCGTGCAGCAGCAGAATACGACTCTACAAGCGCGTGAAAGAGAAAAAGCTACAGCGAATCACGTATCATCTGCAACAATTGCACTCGCGAAAGAGGCGACGTTAGCTGATCGTGGCTTTCGGAGAAAAAATTTCAAAATCGGACATGCGACGCAAGTTTGAACAGCGCAAGTGGCAACCACAAGAAAAATTTTCAATTTATTTTGAAGAGTAGATGATGCTAGCCCAGACTATCAATATGAACGAATACGAACTGCTGGATCAAATCATCAAGAGAGTTCCGTCCGAAACGTTCAGCTACCAATCGCGGGTACAGTGTTTCGCTAATCCTGAGCAGATGCGTCAGGCGTTTGCCAACATAATTCTTACAAAGCAATAGCGGGCGTCAACAAAGGTGTTGGTCAACAATAGCCTACGTTTCAGAAACTGCAACTTCAGTGGTCATTTCATGAAGGATTGCCGCAAGCCAAAGAGGGTCCCTGGATCTTGTTACGCATGCGGTGAGATGGACCATTTTGTAGCTCAATGTGCGACAACAACTACGTTAGGTGTTTAAAAATGTACTTTAGTCATACCATTAAACTATCAATTATAACAGAATGCCTCATAGACTCCGGCAGCGCATATATACCTACTGAAATCCCTTAAATGCAGTTGTCAATTTATATTTTGGACTTAATAAAAGCCGACTTAATGTAAGTGAAAAAACGTCGTGCTATATTTTCAAAGAATCAATAAAAGTTTATTTTGAATTAATTGTTGTTGCGGATGAGTCATAATGTAGTATTGGGCAGTGATTTCATGAGTGCATGTGGTCTGACCAAAAATCTAAACACCCTAAGCCTGGTTGAGGCGAAAGAAACCGAAAAGATGGATAATGAAATACAACAAGGTTGCAATAAACAACAACTGTTAAGAGACCAGCCTGTTAGTGAGAAATTGTTAAGAGACCAGACTGGTAGTCAACAACAGTTAAGAGACAAGACTGTTACTGAGCAACTGTTACGAGACCAGACTGTTAGTGAGCAACTGTTAAGATACAAGACTGTTACTGAGCAACTGTCAAGAGACCAAAAGCAAAGACAATATAAACACTAAGATGTGTAACGCCCATACATTTGAATGCGTCGCAAAATTTCTAGCCTGGCCTTTCATCTGGCCCTTGAGGCTTCGTACGGCATGCCTGCCGACTGGTTGTTCGTTCTCCAAAGACCAGACGAACGAATGCCGAAGTCGCGGCTTGCTGACACGAGCAACGAAGTTATGGCGACTAACTTGCTTGACTAGCCTGCTTTCAGCGAAAAGGTTTATAACTTACGATCGACGCAAAATGCTTGTGCTTTATCCATGAAATGCATGCTTTATTTAAATGATATATTACCATTGATACTAACGATAAATTTAACAGGAAGATTTCAGAATTAATAATTTTCACACAAGGCGCATCTTGTCGATAACTTCGATAAGAAAATAGCACACTTAGATTGATTTCACTTTAGTTTTTGAACAGTGTATGCTCGAGAAAAGTTTTTGTCTCACCCAATAGCGTGCAAGCACCTTTGGTTGTATGCGTGAATTACATATGCTTAAGAACTTAAGAACTTTAAATGAATGTGGGCAAAACTATTATAAATTTCTCTTTTAAAGTTATCAATGAGGTAAAACGTGTTATTACATTTAGCAATTTTGTCGTTAACGAACAATTTTCCATCTGTTTGGGATATGGCATTAGCGTGATATAACTTACAATTGTAATTAATTGTAGGCTATTTTATAAAAACTATGATTAAACCTTGGTATGAAACGATCGAAAAAGAGGAAATTTTTACAAGATCGATTAGAGTGATATTTATATTGATATTTTATTTGTATTTATTGATATTTATGATATTTTATAATATATTTATCATGTCTTGTTTATTTAAGATTTTTGGATTCAATATTGCGGCTTTGGAAAATGTGTTAGTATCAAGCAGATTTTGTAGGTACAGTGATAACAACTTAAGTCGATATTTTTTCATAAATAATTCCTGATTAAATTTAATAACTCTTAAAAGATTTGTGATTTTAGTGACTTCTTTGAAAATTGCAGAATTGATTTGATTTTGCATTTTATTGTTTTGAACAAGTTCATTGATTTTAGTTTGAATAGTTATTATGTCATCATGGTCTGGTGTTCCTGTGATCCATTTAAAAATTGAGCCTAGTTCATTGATACTACGTTCGGCAATTTTGTGAGGTGTAAGTTCAGAAAGGAGTGTTTTGATTAAATTCAATTCCAAGGTTACTTCCCAATCAATTGTATTGTTTTTGTTTTTAAGAAAATTTAATTCTTTTTCAAAAATATCGTTATATAAACTTAGGTTAGTATGCTTCCGTATGCTTCGTATAAAAAAGATTATCTGTATCCTCAAGTAGGACATTGTCATCATTTGAATAATTAATAATGTCTGCACCGCAAAACGGCAGTAAATGAGATAAGATACATAAAATGTGCATTTTAAAAATACATTAAAAAAAAACATAAAATAGGTTAGAATTTGATATTGTCTTTGTGAATAATACGATCCCTATTGTTTATTTTGGTTATATTTCCTAAGTCTTCTTTAACTACCTGTTTTTTAAATCTAGGTTGTAGTTTGTTTCGTTCGCCATGTTTTTTTTTTTCATAAATTATTTTACCTACTTGGCAATTTTTTGGAGACCTCTTTTTGTTATGGTACTCTATTGTCAGAAAAATTAAAATCAGCCCAAGCCAAAAAACATTTTGGCTCGACAACTCAACAAAAACCATGTGACATATTATTTAACAAAATAGAACACCCTAAATTGTCAGAAAAATTAAAATCAGCCCAAGCCCAAATGTTTTTTGTTCTATTTTGTTAAATAATATGTCACATGGTTTTTGTTGAGTTGTCGATTGAATTGTGTTGTAATACTCTTTAACTGCTCGGTATACGACTTCGGAATGATCCATTATATTGTATTCTTCTTGAATGCAACGGGAAATTTCGATAATTGTTGAATGAACTCTTTCTACCTGACCGTTGCTTAAACTGTGTCTGGGGTCTGCATAATAGATCGCTATACCTGAACGAGACACTGACGATTTGAATTGTGTCGAGGAAAACGTAGGTTCGTTGTCCATCATTATGGATTTAGCGAAAGGAAAAGTTTGGATAAGTTCCAACACTTTGTTTGCCATATCTGATTTGTCATTGATTTCCTTAATCACTAAAAATTTAGAATATGCGTCTAGGCATGTCAAGAATGTTAATTTTTGAGCATAAAAAATGTCAATATGTAATTGTTCACCTTCTCTCTCCGGAATAGGGGCTTTAGAAATAGGAATTTGCTTAGGGTTTCTGTTATATTTATTTTTATTACAAATTTCGCAGTAGCGTATGTGTTGCTAAAGGGTTTTATTTAGTGTTGGCCAATAATAGTATTTGAGAATTTGCTTACGATTTTCGTGTAAGCCTCTATGAGCACGAGCATGTGTTTCTTCTATTATAATTTCTTGGTTATTTTTGTTTTCGATGTCTACGGCAAACTTTTTAGTAAATAAAAATTTGTTAAAAGTGTTTTTTAATGAGTTTTGGATTTCGTGTAAATCTTCGAGACTGCAATGAACTCTGGTTTGGTTGAAGAAATTCTTTAAGTATGATTATTAAATTGTGTACTGTGTCGTATTCTATAATATGTCTTGTTTTGTTGAAAACTTCATATTTTTCATGAATTGTTATGTTGTTTTTAGAAACAAGTAATTGTTGTTTAAATTGGTTCAATGGTTTGTGTGTTTCTTCAATTACGCTTTTATAACTACTGTCGGCTGAATGAATAGTTTCATTATCGGACGACGGTTCTTCTTCGGACACGAGATTACTTTCGTTGGAAATATGATTGATCATTACCCTTGATAACGTGTCAGCGAGGACATTGGTAGATCCTGGTTTGTAAAATATTTTAGGGGAAAATTCTTCTATGAAAGCATACCATCTTTTCATTTGTGAGTTAGGGTTTCGTGCAGAAACTGCAAAAGAAAGTGGTTGATGGTCTGTTTGGATTTCTAAATTTATAACACCATACAAGTAGTTCCTAAGGTCTTTTAATGCCCATACAATGGCGTATGATTCCCTTTCATTTGTGGCGTAATTTATTTCTGTTTTATTTAAGGTTTTTGAAACAAAGGTGATTGGTTTGTTTTCCTGTGAAAGGACGGCGCCTAGGCGATGTCGGAAGCGTCTGTGGTGAGGACGAACTTTTTTGTATAATCTGGCTGAGTTAGTTCGATGTTTGCAATCAAGTTTGATTTTAAGTTTTCAAACGCAGAGATTGCTTCTTCGTCTAGAGATATTTCTGTTTTTTTGGACACATGTTTTGAAACCATACCGTTATGTCCCCGTAACAATTAAGTGAGTTGTTTTACTATAGTCGTGTAGATTTTTACAAATTTCCTGTAGTACCCTGTTAAACCAAGTAGCTGTTGGTGTTGCTGTTGAGTAGAGTCGACAGCAAGTAATGTGGTCAGTTGCGAGTTCGAACCCTGCCAAGGCATCTTTTTTTTGTTGATTTGTTTGGTGTTGGAATAAGAGGGTTCAGGGTATTCCTTAGTCGGGAGCTCCCAACTAGAACCTCTTACTTGTTGTTATTAATGTATCGATATATGAAAGATCTGTAGTCAGTATATCACCGATGTGTTCCTGGTTGAATACTTATTCTTATAGGGTCGTAGTCGTAAGTTGGTATCAGAATTAAAGAACGCATAAGCCTAAAGGGAGTAAATGTATCTTGGAAGAAATGCAATAAAAGTTTTTGCTTAAATATTAGAGGTATCTTTAATCGTGTTACTTGAGGTTGTCTTTATAGACCACCCCCTCTTTAATAAGAACCTTCGTGTTCAGTGATGATCGTTTCTTTCGTACATAATGGTGTGATTTTGTACCGTCGTTTGTTTGCTTTTAGCCATACTCGTTCTCCTCTTTGGAATTCCGCATGTGGCCTATCTTTATTTGATTGTTCAAGGCTCTTGTCTTGGGCTCTTTAGAGTTTTTCCCTTACTTAAGATTCTAACTATATTGCACTATTTCTATCGGGTTTCTATTAGTGACGGAATGAATGCTCCTTTTATCTGCAATGGTAGATAGGAGGATTAGATCAATAGTGTCGTCAGTTTTCTTTCTGTCATACTTTGTTCAAAAGGTCAGTTTCCGTAGCTAGTCTGTTCATATTAGAAAAGAAATAGTCACGCAATATTTGTTTGACATTTTTTTTTTTTGGGCAGAGCGGTGCGGTCTGTTGTGTTCGGTGATAACAATTTCCCTTTGTTCGGTTTTGTCGGTTATATCCGTTGTACAATTAATGAATCCAGTTATAGTTACGAGATTTAGAGGGAGCGACTGTTCTTATCGCTCCAGACACTTTTATCAATCTGCTTTTACATTTTGGTATTAACTATTACTAAGCCTAAGGCTAAGCAGTCCCTGGTGGCAGCGCTGCCCTTTGCAAATAAGTCGTTTTATATATAACATATGAAACGAATATATGTAGCATTTATGCAACAGCGAAAACTTCGCTGGTAGGATAGAGCGTGTTGTGCACATATATATCTTATGCAAGCGGTCACTGCATGGGACACATGCTGACGCGGCTGGTCTATAGTCGAGACACGCGTAGCCGATCATATTTCGGTACTGTACTTGAATATGCACTGCACTGAATATGACATATGTTTATGCAACAGAGAATAAGTGTCGTTGCATTCAAATATTTATGTTTATTGGTATATATAGAGTATATATTGGACATATTGCTGAGCACAGTGTTCTCTCGATATGTGCATACCACACCTACCTCTTTTTGAAAAATATCGTAAATTTATAAAGTTATTATTAATCTATGTATTTTAATAAATGTTTTGTTTTTATTCATAGAGAGTACATTTATTTCAATAGAGTGTTACGAAACTGCTTGTTTCTGGTTGGGCCGCGCCGGCTGGCTCCTCGGTTTCTCTGGGTGTAGTCCCAACCCTGGCCCGCAGTCCGTACAATCGATAACAACAAAGCTACAGCAAAACAGACTTACACAACACTATGCAAAACGAACCACAAATCGATAACACTAAACAATAGGAGCATCTTACAGATAAACAACATAAACAGCTGTGACGATAAGTAAATGTAAACAACAACGGTGAGACGTTAAAATAAACTAACAAATAATGAAAACGCTATTAATCCATTTTACTCTTCCAGATCGGGTCCCGGTTCCGGACCCAGCGTACCCGCCCTAACATGAGACGATCACCTACTTGTCTCCCACATTTTGGCCATTATATGGCCTGCATCAGCCTGTGCCGGCTATTACGGTACGGTATGTAATTGTTTGCATTCCTTATCGCGATTAACACTTAATCTTATTTCTTATTTCCCTGCAGGATACAGATCGGGCATTTTAAACAGGTGCATACGATAAGTTGGTATATTATTATATTTAGAACAAGTTATATTAATTTTTGATTCCAATTTTTTTTTTGTTACAGAATATATATATAACATTTCTCGCAACTTCCCTTCAACAGGTGCATTTAACGTGTTGCATCATTTCATATTCGTGACAATTTATATTAATCTTTAAAATCTTAAATTTAGTACAGAACGCATTGTTTTACAACGTTTGTACGGAACAGGAGGTAAAAACACGGTCAAAACTTATTGCCAGTCAACAAATGAAAGAAAAACAAGGGGAGACATATCAATACAGGTAATTATTACACCAACAGGGAGCAAGTACCCGCTAAGATAAATGCATGTATACATATCTGTTTCCAACAAAAGGCGTTATGTTCGTCAAAAGCGTTTAGATTACCGTGCCTGCCTAAAGAGCTCTCTGGGTGGGGCGATCATAAGGTGTCTTCTTCATCTGAGCATAACATATATTTATATATATATATATATATATATATATATATATATATATATATATACGTATACGTATATACATACGTATAATGCGTAAATTTACTTAATTGCGACTAGTCGTGACTAGAATTAACAATTTTAAAAAAATCTGTTCTTTCAGAGACCCTCAAATATGGGTCTGCTTCGGCCTCTCCCTTTTATTCGGGCGAGGGAAGAACGACGTGGAACGGACTCACTCAGTGATGAAGTAGGCGGGGTCTCGTCTATGGCCGCCTCTCGTCGTTAGAGTCCCGTCCGTAATGGCTCGTCTCGCCGTCGATGTCTGGCCGTGTTTGGAAAATCTGGCCCGCAAATATCTGGGTTGATCTGGCCAACGTCCTCCGGCGCTGGATTTAGACGTTGTCTGCCACCAAATGGCTGCGGTTGCTCTAATGGAGTACCCCTTTTCTTGTTGTTTTAAGCGCCGCACGACGGTGTATTATTGTTCTTGTGTACTATTGCTTTTTGCAATACGTTAACAGTTAAGGAATTTTTTTTTGCAATTCAATAATAAAAATAGCAAAGAAGGGGATCACACGGTATGATTAACTCGCTCGCTCGCATAGATCTGTGGTGCGTAGCCTCCAGGGCGCATGTGCGAGATGTTGTTGTCTTGTTTTGGAATGCACTGGACATCAAGTGTCATCCGTTGTCAGAGTGGATGACCTCGGGTACTCCAATCTTATAAAAAACCTCGCTGACCCAAAACTCAACCACGTTAAGAGCCGTAGCCTCCCGCATCGCTTTCAAGAAAGTGAATTTTGAAAAATGGGCGACTACTACGAAGTGGGTACTTTCCCAGAAAGTCAATATATACTTTACCGGTCATTACCCCTTCCTTGCATGTCACACACTGTCTCACCCAATCTGTTACCTGACTACCCATGCCGGACCAGTAAGCCGCCTACGTAAAGTTTCGAGCGTTTTCACGACACCCCCATGACCAGCCGTCTCATCTACTTGAGCCTATTAAGCCAGCTGTCAACGAGCTTGGCACCCATAACTTCCACACGGTGCCTTTTAACTCGTCTACCAAGTGGACGAACCCCAAACGCTTGAAAAGTAAATTCCCTTCAACCTTCAGATCCGGTAGTTTGTCCTGATTCGAACGTACTCGTGGTCTCAAATTCGAGGAGGTTTTCCGTAACCTTTCCCACGGCTCCGGCTTGGAAAAATCCGCGTGCACCAGTACTGGGGCCGTGATCAGGGCGATCTTCAATTGTTCAACGGCTCGTGTTGCCTCGTCACTCAATACGAACTCTCCGCTATCCATTTTTAACATTTTAGTCAGTGGGTCGGCCATTGCCGCGAAATCTCGCATAAAGCGCCGGTACCAACCTGCTGTACCCAAAAAAAAGCGAACCTCTGCGTGACCGAGGCACGGGGCTTCGTTTAATAGCTATAACCCGTTCGGGGTCCATGCAAAGCGTGCCACCACCAATAATGAATCCTAGGTATTTTAATGCCCGGAAGCAACATCTGGATTTTCGCAGTCCAATAGAGAGTTTGGCTGCTCAAGCATTTGCGTGGGGAAATCAGGGGAAATAACTAATAAGTCGTCCAAGTACAGGAAGACGTTGGACCGTAACTCGTTGGGAATTACCTTGTCCATCAGATGAACTAGACGTTGGACTGCATTGCATAAACCAAACGGCATGACGCGAAACTAGGGGCTTGCTTTTTTCGTCTAGTTCGACCTGCTAATATGCGAACTTCAGATCCACACTGGAGATGTAGTGGGTCTGGTCTAATCTTGATAGGATGCCTTCTATACAAGGTAGTGGATACGCGTCTTTCACCGTCGAATTATTGAGCTTGCGTGCATCGAGGCAAAAACGGGTTAGAAATACATATTTTCTGCGGAGCCAACCTCAGTACACAAAATGCATTCATATATCAACACAAATTTGGGATAGGTAATGAAATTGCGTAAGAAAACTAACAAAATTAATTTCTTGCCAGCTAAAGCCACAGCAATGAATAACAACACATACATAATACTTTATAGTTCTTATGCATGTATAATTCACGAATACAACGAAAGGTGCACGCACGCTATTGGCTGAGACAAGAACTTTTTTTGAGCATACACTGTCCAAAAAGAAAAGTGAAATCAATCTATGTGTGCTATTTTCTTAACATAGTTATTGCGCAAGAAGCGCCTTGTGTAAAAATTATAAAAGTTCTTAAATTTTCCTGTAAAATTATTTGTTAATATATAGGAAAATATATAATTTAAATAAATCATGCATTTCATGGATAAAGCACAAGCACATTGCGTCGATCGTAAGCTCTAAACTTTTTCGCTCAATGTACTTCGAAAACGAAGCGACGCAAAGTAGCATCGTCCAGCTTTGCTGAATGCAGGCTGGCGACAAACTTCGTAGCTCGAGTCAGCATCAGCTAGCCGCGACTTCGGCATTCGTTCGTCTGGTCTTTGGAGAACGAACAACCAGTCGGCAGGCATGCCGTACGAAGCCTCAAAGGCCAGGCTAGAAATTTTGAGTCGCATTCAAATGTATGGGCGTTACTCATCTTAGTGTTTATATTGTCTTTGCTAATACATTGTAATGTACTCTGAAAATATAGAACAGAAGAAAAAATAACCTGCAAGCGAAGAAATGTGTTTTTTTTTTCAAACCTTTTTAAGTAAATTTGTGCAGCGCAGAAACGCTCCCCCAACGATACAGAAATTCGTAAAGTTCATCTGGAAGCCCTGCGGACGCCCTACTACATCATTTAGTCCTTCGAGCCGGATCTCTCAACATTTGGCATATCCAGTTCGCCCCAGCAGGCATTGGTGGATCTGCAATAAAAGGTTCCAGGAACAGCTACAAATTCAAACAAGGTAGAAGTGCACCTACCTCAACTCGTCCATTGCCAAATTTCCGGCAACTCCAGGCCGATTAATTCATATTTGTGCGTCTGAACATATTTTTTTGCTTCACATTGTCCGTGGTTAAAGCGAGTGGCAATTGTATTTAAAAAATTAAAAATTGCAAATAAAATATTGTTCGTATTCATAAGGGCATCTAAAAAGTGACAAATATTAAAACAAATAAAACAGAAAGTGACTCCGATATGGTCGCCATATTGGTGTCTGTACATATGTATGTATATACATATATGTACAAGTGCATACCCAAATATTTAACCGATCGCCATATTGATGTATGCAAGTACATCAAGACATATCTGCACACAGGCTTTCGCTCCGTCGAACAAGTGTATGCGCTGCTCCATTCTAACCTTCACCAAATAATCACATACCTATATATAAAAAAAGACACACAATTCTGATTGGTATTTAGTTAATTAAAACCACACTGTGCAAATTCAACTGCATGTATACACACACACGCACATCATATTATATGTGTATCGTTTGCTATTTTTCCTCCACAGCAGCTTCAAGATCAATTTATATATTTAATTTTACCAATTAATTGGCAAGTGCAAAAGGTAAACAAACATCAGGGTTGTAAAGTATCAAGAACGGTTTTCGATAAACTGATTCTGAGAAACTTTTATATATTTGTATGTTTCCACTTTGCCATTGAGCTGCGTTTACTTAATAAAATACAAACATATGCATTACTTTTCTTATGCTTATAAAAATTTATGAATCATAATAATAAGTTAAGACGTTTCCAAGTTGCGTAATAAATCGAATATCCGTGCGATTTTTCTTAAAAATAACAATTTATACAAATAATTCTATGACAAAAAACCTTCCATTGAGCTGCGTTTAGAATAAGTAATAGGCAATAAGCATCAATTTTTTTTGCGTAATCCGTTTCCCCTACACGGCGGCCTTGTCAAAAGAGAATTAATTCTCTGGTATTTCAATAAAGAAATAATAAGATTGTTTCTCAAGTAAAGGAAGCTAAATAAGCATCAATTTAGTAAATTATTAGAAAAATAATTAATTTAACACAATTTTCCGATTTCGTTGGAGACAATAGGGAACACCATTTCGGTCATTCCATTTTATTCTGATATCTCGATTCCATCGTTCCTGTGCCATTTCTTATTCCGTTTTCGCTCGGCTGATTCAAATTATTTGTATTTGATCACATTTCACCTGGTTATTACAATTTTTGGTTCTGGGAAGTAGTATGCCAATCGGCGGTAATCAAAACAGCCACAAGCGACTCACAGCACCGTCCGTTAAGGAGTCAAAGCGACCTTTAACCTCACCTAGAGCAGTTTTCGGGAAACTCAAGGTCAAGAGTACCAGCACAACCGTCCGCAAGACTGTGAGTCCGATTCCAACAAGAGATATTACCCCAAAAATTACTCGTTCGACAAAAAATGCAGAAGTCAAGCAAAATGGCACTGAACGACTTCGTTTCTATAACTGACCGACTAGGCCAGTTTGAAGTGAAGATCAATGACGCAGCGGACAGTGACGTGTCACTGTTCACTCTCCAAGTCCGACGAGATCAGATTAAGACTTTATGGGAAAAGGTAGAACGCGAGTACGAGTTATGTTCCAAAGCTCTCAACAAAGGCGCTTGCGGCAGCAGTGACCTGGTGGCTATGCAAGCTAAATATGATTACTCGTACTCCGTGCGGCTAAACTAAGTGCAAAAATAGAAAGAGCCACGGCTTTAAATAGACAAGCTGAGCAAACCCCCTACAACTTCTCCATGTCCAGGGGTTGCAGTCTCCCGCCATGCGACACTGAAGTTTTCAGTGGGGATTACCTACGCTGACCTACTTTCCGAGACTTGTTTACAGCGGTTTATATTAACAATCCAAGATTGACGCCGGTGGAAAAATTGTTTCATCTAAATTCCAAAACCAGCGGCGAAGCTAGGGCAATTGTCTTCAAGTCCCCGCTCACGAATGACGGCTTTCAGTCAAAAATCTATTTTATAAGTCTACATCGACCTCCAAATACACCTTCGAAGAGCTTTCCACGCTCCTATCCAAAGTTGAAGCACGCCTGAATTCAAGACCGATATCTCCAATGTCAGAAGATCCTACTGATCTCCTAGCTCTGACTTCCGGTCATTTTCTAGTCGGCGGTCCTCTACTTTCCGCCACAGAGCCAGAGATCAAGGAAAACGTCGCGTCCATCATCAACCGCTGGCAGCGCTTGAGGGCTTTGCAACAACAGTTCTGTCTCCGTTGGAAACATGAGTATCTTTTAGAGTTACACAAAAGAAACAAATGGCAAACTCCAACGCGAGACTTACAACGGGACGATAAAGCCATCATTAAAGAAGATAATCTTCCAGTTAATGACTGGCGACGACCAAAGAGTCCGAGTGGTCGTGTTATGTCATGTTAACAGCCCGAGGTGTCTCCAAGAGACCTATCTCTAAGCTAATCCTGTTTCCGATAGAATCTACTCTCCATTCTCCATCCAGTAGAATCTCCAGTAAAGACTAGAATCCTAGATCCATAGGTCTGCGGACCATCCGTATAAAGCCGCATCAGTAATGTCTATTATGTTTTTTTTTTTTCAACCTTCTTCACGTAACAGCACGATGGCTCCACGCCAACAACAAGGCCGATCCAAGAGCCGACCGGCAACGATATCGTTCCGATGCCGAGTATGCCGAGTCCACGCGCTGCGAAAGTGCCAGCGGTTCATGCGACTATCTCCAGAGAAGAGACTCCGAGCAGTTATGGTCAACAAATACTGCCCAAACTGCCTGGATCACCAACATTCCGGGGAGTCCAGTCCAAGGACAAGTGCCGCAAGTGCCAGGGCGACCATCACACCTTGCATCATTTCCAAGAAGCGCGTCGCATGCCATCGCGATCTCCAGAGCGATCCCAAACTATGCGCAGCACCAAGGCCGAAGCGCGATGCTCCGCTCCGCCTTCATCCGCTGGTTCCATCTCCTTGTCGACTTTAATGGAACACAAAAGAACAACCGTGCTCCCGAGAGCACTCATCCGACTTGGAAATGGCAAGGCGACCCACGACACTCGGGCACTTTTAGACCCGTGCTGTCCGGAAAGTCTTATCGACGCATCCTTGGCTAAGGCCTCCGGGCTATCCGTCACCCGCGTCGGTAAAGACAACGCTTGCTCGGCCATTATAAGTTTCAGGACCTCTAGCTTTCAGCGAGATGTCATCCTGCAGGTGATGGCAAATCTCCGGTATCGAACTCCAACGATGCTCGTCAGCGAGAAACTGAACGAGCCTTTCAACAACGTTCGATTGGCAGACGATCGCTGGTTCCAGCCGAAAATCTCCAATCTGGTTTCAAGCTCGAATATCTACCCAGACTTAATTCTCCAAGGCGTCCTCCCGAGCCATGGCGGCGCACCACTGGCCCAAAACACGGTCTTCGGGTGGATACTTTCCGGCTCCTGCGCTCACCAGTAGGAACAGAGCCACTTCCCTCTCCCTTTTTCTTTTTGCAATACTGCAAGGCGGGCGGCATGTTCACACAAGAAGTGTACTCGGCAGTCGCCATCCAACCGCCATGTAACTCCGGAACCAGTACATGGAACATGAAATTCACCTCACTTATACTAATACATTGTAATGTACTCTGAAAATATAGAACAGAAGAAAAAATAACCTGCGAGCGAACAAACGTGTTTTTTTCAAACTTTCTTAAGTAAGGCATTAACTTTTTTATGATATTCTATTTTACGGTTTTGTTTTTCTATTTCTATCATGAATATCTTTTATAAGCTTACTGTAATTTAAATTTGAGCTACTTTGCATAGTCATCTAAATTGTATATACTCTGTCTCTATTTTCGTTAAAGTATTGAGTTCTTTGAATTGTCTGGTAATCTACCGTGAACAAGCTCATACGGATAGTTATCATGTACCGTTGATGGAGTGGTGTTAAAACAATGTGTAAAGTAATTCAACCATTCGTCCCAATCAATTTTGTCAATCGAATGTATTCGTTGTATGTTCGATGTATGTATGTTCTACTGTTCTTAAAGTCTGGTTTTGATGTGATGTTGATAATTTGCACAGGTCATTAATTTGTGAATTTTAATACTCAGTATCCTTGTCTGATATTAACATCTTCATAGGACCGTAGTTTAGTACAAATGATTCAAATATTATTTTGGATACTGTCTTTGCGCTTTTATTTGCAACTAGATATTTTGTAAGGTCGCATATTATAGTTATTGCATACTCATTGCCATTCTCAGTTCGAGGTAATGGGCTGATGGTATCAATTAAAACAGTGTAAAAAGCTGTGTTTGGGGTGTTGGTTATAATCATTGGGGCTTTTGTATGTGTTGTAGTTTTAGCTCTTTCACAGTCTAAGCTCACATTTACATAGTTTTTTTTATGGTTTGTGTCATTTTTGGCCGACAGTAGAGTTTCTTTATTTCTGATAGGGTACGCGTAATCGCTGCTATTTTTATATTTAGTAAATTTTTGTTGCCCTCATTTTGAAATTAATTTAGCGTGACAAATTCAAAATTTTGTTCCATTGATGACATCTGTAAGTTAATGATATTGTGTATCCTGGCTTCTGAAATAAGCCTTTGAAAAAATGTACCTAAATCGCATTTTTCTTTAGATTATAAATCTTTAACTGAAAATAGTGAAATAATCTGGTTTCCTCTTTTGAGTATACATTTGAGATTATTCATTATTATGTTTAGAAATTTCTTTACGTCGCTATTGCTTTTAGACATTGGGCTCATATATTTTATCATTCATTTTAATTTTTTCATCTGCGCAGATGTTTTCCTGTCTTTTTGACGATCTTATTTGGACCATCAAAATGTTTATATTTATTTGTATTAAGTCGAGATAATGCATAACGTGGTTACTTTTTTGTCCTTTAGGTATTCAACTTTTAATTGATACTCTTCTAAGTCCAATCTCATTCTTGTCAGCTTTGAAGAAGGATTCTTTATTGCAAATATATAAAATTTATAAAAATTATTGGTTGAAATTGCTTCTGTTTCTAGACTAAATATCTCACAGCATTTAGTACATACATACATAAATGGGATTTTGGGATTTTGAATTTTTATATGTTGACAAGTTGTACTTAAAATCCGGACTATTGCGATATTACTTGTTACGATACTGTTTGCTACTTATTATTACCCCACTCGTTTGGTATAAGAACTGTATCTTCATTTGCCGGAAGCGTAATTTTTCTCTTTAAATCTGATTGAGCTGTCAATATAATTGTGTTAAAGCGGCACATGTATTTCATAATTAAATAATTCTGGTTTCATGATGAAATCTTTTATGCAATTGAATTTTTTGATGAAGTCGAGTCCATGTCAATTGAATCTATTGCAAGGTATGGGAAATTAATTGCGGACTATTTGGAAATTGTGACTGATTACGAAGTAATCGAAATGTAAATCAATTTTGGATTGTCCAATTGACTCTAAAATTTCTTGACCAATTCCTGTGATAATTGTTTTGTAGTCTTGATTTATATTTGAATCTGTTTTTTTGCTCTTTAAAATTAAAACATTTGCTCCTGTATCAACTAGGAAAGTTAATGGCATATTATTTTTTCCATTGTGTATTTTGATGAGACTTCTCAGACTTAGATTATATGCAAAAGCTTTATTCATTATTGCTTAAGGGGGATTGTCGGATCTGCTTTTGCTGTCTGGGTCCTCTGTTTGCACCGCATCCATATGAGCCGCCTCGAGGATTGCCTCTGTTATTATTGTGTCTGTTACCATTCTTATTGTTATTTCTGTAGCCGCCTCTGTTGTATGGCATTGAGTAATAAAGAGAAAGGGCAGTCGTTTGGATCAAATGGTCCTTTTAGAAATCTTTCCTAAGCGAAAACGAGGTTGCAAACAAAATTTGCAAGCACAACACACGGCTGTCTGCAGCTACTTCTGCCGATGCACACAATTCAATTTCAAAAAACATTTTCCATAAGAACCAATAACAACCATAATCCAAACAAACGAATCTAAAATGAAAAAAGCACATCACAAATTCTGTCCTTGCTATCCCTTTTTGTTTGAAGCTACAGCCCTTTATTTTAGCTTCTGCATCCTTCTTACTCATTGTTGTGGTTTCTAAGCACTGCTATGTCTATAACTCGCAAAGGCATGTCTTCGTCTTCTCCACTCGCTTTCAACTTGCAAGCTCGGCAGATTTGAATCATTTTTCATTATTCGACCAGCAAGGCACCCTTTCCCAAAATAGGGTATTTTAACTATTCATAAGTGATGCAACTAAATAGCAGAAACCTTCTTATATATACATACATAATATAACATGTTGGTGCGCCGTGCGCGTAACCCTTTGATTTGATACTTGCGAGACTAGGCTCTGCAACAACAATTTAGTACCCAAATTGAGTTGTTGTTATTTCTACGCACTACCTTGTAGGAACAATGGAAAGCAGCAACTAACCAGTAGCATTATCTGTCCCTTTTCTTAACACTGAGTTTTCTATGTTCTAGAAATCTTGCACCAACTTTACAGCGATCAAAACAGACGACTAGAAAAAATTGGGTTTCATGCGCACTGTTGTTGTTTTGAAACTGATTTGTTGTTGCTTCCAATGTTAAAGGGGTTTTATTTGTTGAGTTTCCTGAGCAACCTTAACCACCTTGCGCCAGTCTTAAGCGGTAATAAAAGCTCGGAGTGAATATTCCGCTCTTTATCTGCTTATTACTCTATGGTTGTATAGTTATATAATAATTACCTCTACCACGGTTTCCACCACGATAAGAGTAATTTTGGTAATAAAGGACAGTTTTACTTTTTTCGGTTGCGTCTGTGCAACTATTGACAAATTTGGATATGTTATGGAATGTGTCTGCCTGCATGATAAGTTTTTATCTATAGCTCAGTTCCTGGTCATGGCCTTCACAGCTTGGGCTTTGCTATATTTTGTGGCTTAATATGAATTAAAGCCATCATTAATATAAGCACCTGCTAGAAATTTTGCCAGTTGCTCAACTTCATGTGCATAAATGTTGGCAGCTCTGCTATTTTGCTGTAGGCTTAGGAGTTTAGCCGATAATACTGATTCTGATAAGCTGATAACTGATTCTCTTTTTACCGTTCTTGATAATTTTGATATATTATTATTTTGGTGATTGTTTTTTCATTGCTTCTCAAGTTTCGTGCATGGTATTTTAGTTTTGTCTATAAGACTGACAGCTCTCGCTTCATGATCTTCTTTTAGTGAGTCTAACAAATATTGTTATATTATGCCTTTCCGAAATTCATCTAATATTTTTCTCTTAACGTGCCTAATGCCTCAACTGCCTGTGTTAAATGTTTAGTTTTCTTTTAGTTTTGTTGCATTGTCACTTATAAGTTGACGGCTGATATTGTAGGAATCTACAAAAATTTAAACGTGTTTTCAGTTTGTCTCGTTTGAGACAAGTGCAATTTTGTTAAAACACTTGAAAGATTTATTAAGCTCCTCGCGTTATTTCCAAAGAATGGTAACGATTTGCGTCCATTCCATTTATAGACATTTTTCATTTATCTGTACAAACGCACAATAATAATGTCGGTAGGTCCTAAAATAGGGTGTTCTAATTGTTGTGTGTTTTTTTTAATGCTACAAAATTTAACGTTCTACCTAATATTGGGTTTCTTTAATTACTGATTTCACTTGTATACCAGGAAAATTATTTAATTCTATTCCGTTTTGCGTATATACTTATTGGAGTTGCACTTACTTATTGCTGAACTCTTAACCTATAATGTGAGTCTCGTAAATAAACTTCAGCTATCGCTTTGTTCGTAGTCATTGAGTAGTTAAGAGAGGTCAAAAGTAAAAAGTAATAATCGTTTTTTTTTTCCTATATTTTATCTCAATTGTTTGCACGATTCATATACTTTTTATTTAGGCACCTATTGTGCACTTTGTATAATTTGAAGAAAAGGGTAATGCACATCAGCACTACGATAATTACAAGGAGAACTGTTATTATTCTTAAGTCTGTTCTTTCCGCCTAAACTTTATTAATAAGGTTGGCAGTGAAATCCGCCGTCTTAGTGTCTATTACTCCCATGGTGGACCAAGAGATATGAGTATGGAGTGTGAATAATACCTCCGTTTTAAAGGCTTGAAATAAAAAATTATTGAATAATTGACCTGAAGTTTCAAAGTTTAAATAATTAACTTGTGATATGTAAATAAAAAATGCATCTTTCTTCTTCCATTTGTGTTATAAATAAATTTTATGAAATTAAAAGGAACACTCTGTAGTTTACATTTGCAAATGTCAAGCTTACAATATTTTACTTACGAATGCCAAAGCCGCGGCTTGCTGATGCTGACCAGTGTTGCCATTTATTGAGCAACCAAAAAACCTAGATCTGCTTTAAAAATAAGTGTAAAACAGCTAAATTTTATTCAACAAAATCTGAACGAAAATCTGAACTTTAAAAAGTATTTATATTTTTTCCTCGCAGTCAGATTTTCAAAAAACCCAGATTTGACGGGAAAGAATATGAATTGGAAATTAATTAAATTTAAAGGAATTTTATATGTAAATATTTGCATGGACTTTAAAATACATATTTTTTACGGAGCCAATCTCAGCACAAAACTTGTATTCATATGTTAACACAAATTTGGGATAGTTCATGCTAGCAAACTAAGAAAATTTATTTCTTGGCCATCCAGAGCAGTGGATAACAACACGTTCAAGTTTGTATGTATATTTACAGGCATTTATGAGGCTTTTCAAATTTGTCTTCAAAATTATTTAATTGTCTCGCTAGTGCTGATCATCCCATAACTTTTTATAATAATATGCTTACATTTTTTTTTACCTATATAATCGCACCATTGAGTTGTTGTTGGTCGCAGTATTATGTTTTCTTCGGTGACTATTCTAGCCGAAACATATGGCAATGATCTCAGAACAATGCCTTTTACTGTTTTCGAACAGTGAATCAAAGGACTTGTATTCGTATTAAAGTTCTCTTACTTGAAATTGTGGGTCATTGCTGGTTCTTGTCTCTTTACTCTGCTCTATTTCTCCTCGTTCTTGGTTAATTATTTTGCGTATGGAAAACCAATTCTTTTATGTATATAAGTTAAGTACCCTCATGCTGGCAATGAGGGTCACCTTTTTAATGTGAACAGCGTCCTAGGGATACAGTTAGTGACGAAATAAATATGCCTCGATTGTTTGAGTTAGAGGTTTAGTTTAAGAAGATTTATTGATAATCATCTGGTCAGATTCGTCTCCGGAAATGGAATGAAATTCTGGCTCTTGTCAGAACGGCAGCAAGCCTCTCTGCTGGAGATCGACTGACCCAACGTCGTGCGGTGTCAGATTTCCGGTGGAGCCAGCGCTGCGGATGTTTTGCAATCAGCCCAGCCATTCTGCAGCGCAGGCATAGCGTCAGCGTTGTGGATATTGTTCGTTATGTTGTTGGGCGAGCAAATCTGCGGCGTAGGCATAACTTCGGCGTCGTAGGATATTCTGCAACAATGTAGCCACGCCAGCGCTGCGTGCTCGTGGGCAATGTGACTCGGGCGCAGAAGCTGACGCCGTACATTCAGGAACGGCGTCATTGGAAGTCAGGGTCGTCAAGGAGGGCAGTGTTGGGTGCGAGGGAGGGGCTGCAGTGCTAGGTGTACCACAAGATCTGCGTCCTGCATCACTATGTCTTTGACGTCCTGTATGCGACTCCAACTGCGTAGCGATGTCGTCTGGTTTCGAGTTGGCTTTTGTTGACGTGTTTTTTTCCAAAAGAGATAGAGGGTAACTGCAACGATTAGGATTATCATTGCTTCCGTAAAGAAGGATACCAGTAACTTGCTAGACATGTCGGCTAGTCTATTCAAGTTTCTGATGGTGAAGTCGTGGACATTCCCTAGCGATGGCTCATAACCCGTGGCGGTTACTTTGGTGAATCATATGGGTTGACGAATAGCTGCTGTAGTTCCTGTCGTGAATCGTTACGGTGTCGTTATCAAGTTGGATGAGAAACGTTCCCACCAAGTGGTGTTCTTTTGTCGCGGCGATTACTATCTCATTGAGGTTGGTTAGTGGGCCCGTATCCACCAGAGTTATCTCTTGTTTATTTTCCAGATAATTGCGCGAAGCGTGTCCTCCTCTGGGAATGCAACTATCTTCCTCCAGTTTCTTCAGATCCTTTTCCTGGCAAACTAAGGTGTTGCCGATGGATAGGCAGCGTCCGATGACGGCGTATGTCTCATGGTTATCCATTGCCAATGTGTCGAAATTCAACACCGCTTGCATTTTATTGGTTATTGGGGGAAAACTGTGTATCAGGCTTTATTCCACTTCTGTGACCTTTGGCAAGACGTGAAGGAGTGATGTTCTGTTCATGGGAATTGAGGAACGAGAGAACTCTATCGTTTCGACGACGTTTAATACGGCGAGTATTCCACTTCTGTCAATATCGTTTGTACATATCTTCGTGATCAACTAGGTTTGAGTTGACAACACCGGCCTTTGAGAGTTGATGTGTCCTTATGCTCTCGTTCACTTTATGTAGAATTGCTGTTGTAGCATGCATATTACAGTCGATTGCGTTGACCTTTCCAATAACTTGACTCGTTGGAGTGACTCGTGTGTAGCGTCGAAGAGTAGCGTATTGGCTCTGATTTGTTAATTATTGTTTTGAACGATGTTCTCCTGAGACTTGAGAATGGCGTCCCAATCTGACGTATCCGGTGATTCTGCGACTTATTTCCAAGCTGATCCCTGCCAGTCTATGGATCGCGGCCTTCGTAGTGGCGCAAATGTCCACCGTAGCCTCCCGTAAGTAGTGCAATGTCAGGGTACTGATTTCCGGGTTGGCCACGCGTATTGCTTCTTTTACTATCTCCCCGATGACTCGTTGAATGTTCTCAAGATCGATGACATGGGCCAGTTTAAATATTCCATTGACGCGCTAGACACGTCCCTGTTGGAGAGGAACGATAGGCGCATCGTATTTGAAGATGTGCACGGCTCCCATCGTGTTGATCAGGGATATGCTTGCAACGTGTAAAAGCGCTGAAATTAGAAAATAATTTTTTTTATTCAATGTTTTAAGAACACTTATTTTGTAAAAATGTTTATGTTTAATTGTGTGTTGGGTATGTCTTAACTTAAGTATATTTGTAAAGGAATGTGTTTTTACTATTAGGTAAATTTTAAATTGTTCTAAATATTTCTTATATGTAGTGCAAAAATGTGTAAAAGTGTAGGCGATTTTTTATACGGTTCCATTACTCTTTATTCTTCATATGTTTTTAATTTCCCAAATTGGACTTGTGAAATACCTTCCCTGATTTCGTCTTAACTGTCACTTTCCCGTTTTCTGTACCTCCCCAGGCCTGAAACGTTGTTTTGCTTTTGACTTTATTTGTTTGTTAGCGCTGAAAACTTTATCACCCTGTATAGGTTTCGCTCGTTTCTTATTACAAAAGAGATTAGTCAATAATTGTTTGTGCTTAATTAACACTCTAGCTTTTCTTTAAAATTAGCTAAGCCTTGATAATTTATTCTTGCTGAACGATTAAAGAATATATCCACTGGTTTCGTATTTGTCACCGAGTGAACAGGGTTGTCGTACGTGTCCACGGTTATAGGCACCAGGTCAGTATTCTTGAAAGTAGGATATTCGCTTTTCAAACACCTGTAAGTTTCTAAAAATGTGGAATGAAATTTCTCAATTTGCTCATAGACCCCGCTCTTCAGAGTCGGAGTGTTAAATAACTCAATTTCCAAAGTTCTCAAATAATTCAGAACGGTGGGAGTTAAGAGGCCCCTATCGTTATCAGAAACCATTGTCTTAGGGACTGAGAAATAATGGAGAGCCTCTAATAACTTTTCCCGCAACTAAACCGATGATTTTGATTCAAGCATTCGTGAGCTTGTCTATACAACTCAAATACACCTTTTTCTCCAGTGTGAATATGTCAATATGAAGTATTTCACACGGATAGTTTGGAATAGGGGTTGGCTGTAGTTCTGCTTTATGGAGTGTCGCCCGTATTTGGAAAGCTTACAACACTTACAAGTCGACACCTGAGTACGTTTTGCGCTCGACCCTTTGGGGAAAATTATTCGAATTTTATCCAACTTAAAATTTTCAAAGCAGGTGGTCTGGAAGAATGGGAATTAGACCGTGGGATTTTATACTCCGTTTATTATGGAAGGTTTTAAACACTTTCCTAATGTGATAGTTTGGGAATTGTTTCGTTGTTGATTGGAATGAAATGTCGAACATAACCCATGTGCGGGTACTCGCTTGAATATTTCACCCGCTTTTTGTCAAACATCAATTGGTTCCTAAACTCGTTGATGGGCGTGTCTACGAGTGGTATCAATATGAAGCGTCTTCAAGGGTGCTGTTAACAGTGGCAATCGAATCTGCTTTGGAGGCAGTAGCTGTATCTGAGCCAAATGGTTGTCGAAAGTTGTGATTCGCGAAAACGCATCTGCGACGATATTAGATTTTCTTGGCTTATAAATTAGCTCGCAGTTGTAGTCTTCAATGCGTGACTTCCAACGCTTTAATTTTGCGTTGAAATTCCTATTGCCGAAGGCAAACGTTACGGGTGATGGTCAGTGTATATTCTTATTGAGCCTGCTTCGTACAAATATGATGTTCGATTATCCAATGCCCAGAATATCGCCATCATTTCTTTCTCATTAGTAGCATAACCCTCCTCCGTTCTGTTCAAAGAACGAGAGATGTAAGCAATAGGGCGGTCATTGCCTTGATCGACTTGAGAAAGTGCTGCCCCAATGGCGATGTTTGATGCATCAGTGATCGAATGGAAGGGTTTGCTGAAATCAGGGAATGCAAACACCTCGGATGAAGCAATGATGGCTTTCAAATCGTTAAAAGCCTGTAATGCTTGTTCATCGAGTTCGATGGGTACTTTTTTGACTGAGACGATTTAATTCCAAAAAATTCTCCTCGGGTCAGGTTTGTTTGTTTGGCATAATCACGAATACACTTCCGATAGTCTAAAGACATATCCAGGAAACTTTTTTATTCATTCACGCTTGTAGGGGGTTTCCTTTTAATAACCACATTTACTTTCTTCTCGTCGGCCTTGATGCTATCTGCTTTGACGAACTAACCACGAATTCAACGTGGGTTGAAAGAGACCGCAATTTTTCCAGAATGACATGCAGTTTTGCCTGTGTGAGTTTGTCAAAAACAGCACGGGGATTGATTCAATGGCTATCATAATCTACACTGAAGATAACGTAGGAAATCGAATTTTCCATTAGACGTAGAAAACACCGTTCGCGGAATGTAGGATTCCTTCATAAAAATTTGATGGAATCCTGATGTCAGCTGCACTAAACTCAAGTACAGACATATGTACATATGTACATATGTACACCGGCTCGAGTGCGCGCTTCTCTCTAACGATCTTATCGCGTTATTTAGTAGATCGGCTATTATAACCAAGCAACCAAGATATGCACCAAACAGCATATCAGTGCTAAGCACAACCGTTTGCTTAGAAAAGAAGCCGTCGAGCTGATACCTACATACTTACATACATACATATGAATGTGAATGCAAGTGCCGCTACAATTGATCTAGATACATACACATACACAAGCCGCTGCACACATAAAACGGTAATCGCATTCTCGAACTGCTCACTCTGTGACATTCGCAGTGGTCAAGGGCAAAGCTCTTCTCCATAAGTAAATTTTGGTGACAAGCCAAATGTGTTTCTGTTCAACGCCAACTATTAGCCAGGAAAGAATTCAACAACTATCCCACGCTTTGCTGAAATAACGCACACATTTGCTTACTTGTTCAACGGTAAGTCACGCCTACCGGAATTGCAGCTGCCCAGGTTCAGCGGCTCCTACGAGGATTGGCCGGATTTTTACGCCATGTACAAGACTGTCATTGGCAGCATTGAGGACCTAAGTAAGATTGAGAAATTCCACAATTAAATCGGTAGAGCCTATCGACGTGAATTACGATAATGCGTTGGAGTTCCTCATAAAGTGTTTTGATAATAAGTTGCGACATTTTCAGGGCCAAGTGCGGGCTATAGTCGGGCTGCCAGGTGTTGAAAAGAGATCAGCAGAAGCGTTGCGTGAGTTGAGTGACAAAATTAACTCGTATCTTCGGGCGCTTAGCACCATGTCAACAACTGAGGAGCTGGCTGACGGATTACTCATACACACAATATCGCACAAGCTCGACCAACACACCCAGGAAATGTGGCAGGAGGCGCTTGCAACGGATAAGCTACCCAGGTGGACAGATATATCGGCGTTCTTTTAGAGAAGAGATGCCGCATGATGGAAAACTTGAAAGGCGCTACGGCACCTACGCCTAGCCACCAGGTTACCAGAAATGTACAAAAATTGAATCGTAATACATTCATTGCATCTTCATCTAACAATTACCAGCATAATTGTAATTTTTGCGACTCAAAACAGCATTTTCTTGTTAAATGCCCGTTGTTTTTGAATCTGTCCCCAAGTTTGCGCCACAAGGAGGCCAAGCTATTGCATCTTTGCCTAAACTGCTTGCGCAAAGGCCATGGCTTGCAGCAATGTCGCTCAGGTCACTGCAGGCATTGTCAACAAAAACATCATTCGTTGCTGCACATGAGCCCCATCACAACTCAATCATCTGCCCTGTGTACACCAAGCTTGCAGGCTGCAATCACGATCCAGCCTCAGGCATCGTCTTTAAGTAATCCACCATCTTCAGCTCTCGTCAGCACTGCTCTTGAATTCGAACCTGAAGCCACGAATGCCCAGCCTGTAGACTATGTGCTGCTTCCAACCGCCATCTTATATGCCAAGAGCCACTCAGGTATATTCATACCCTGCCGCGCATTACTGGATTTTGGGTCTCAACTCAACTTGAGTACTGCTCGTCTAGTAAAGCCGCTCCAACTCAAAGCTCATCATGCTGCCGTATCAATATCGACCAAATTCAAATGGCGGATAACCTACAAAGGCTCCAAAAGACCAAGCTCGGATGGATTGCGTCTGGCGGACCCTCTCGCGTACACAACAAACACCCATCCCTTTCAGCCCTTTAAAAGGAACCTAATCCATGGGAGGATCCACTGTCTGATATTGTAAAACGATTCTGGGAAGTCGACAATTGCTGCGGTACAACCCTTGCGCTCTCTGATGAAGACGCACCATGTGAGCAGCTATTTCTCCAAGGCTACACGCGACTAAAGTCAGGGCAGTATTCAGTTAGGCTTCCAGCAAAGCTCAGCTTCGACACGCTTGGAGACTCATATCAACGTGCTCTACGACGTTTCAAGTCACTCGAAAACAAATTGAACAAAAATCACCAGCTGAAGGGAGCTACTCTGTGCGAATACATCGACTTGGGCCACATGTCTTTGGCTTCCAAGCAGCAGCTTGTCCCACAATTCTATTTACCCCACCACTGCGTAGAAAAGCCAGATAGCTCAACCACCATATTGCGCGTCGTTTTTGATGGATCAGCCAAATCCACATCAGGCGCATCTCTGAATGATCTTTTGCATACAGGCCCAGCAATTCAACCCAAATTATTCAACATTCTAATTCATTTTCGTTTTTCGAAGGTTGCCATGTGCGGTGACATCTGTAAGATGTACCGCTGTGTCCGAATAACGCATTCAGATCAATTTCTGCAATGCATCTTATGGCGTGATCACCAAAACGAAAGCATAAGGACCTACACCTTGGATACAGTAATGTATGGAACCAAACTCGCTGCGTTTCTAGCAATTCGAGCGATGCAGCAGCTGGCCCACGACGAAGAGCCAACCTTTCCACTAGCTGCAAAGATAGTTTGTCGCGACTTCTATGTGACTTCTACTTAATTTCTGGAGGGAACTCTATAGAAGAAGCCATTCAGATCTGACAGCAAGTAAAACTGCTACTGGCTAAAGGTCACTTTCCAATCAGAGAGTGGTGCTCAAACGAGCCTGATGCATTAAAAGGAGAAAGCGAATCCGATTGTGAGAAGCTAATGGAGTCCAAGGATGGCACCAACATTGCCAAGGCGCTTGGTTTAGCTTGGAGCCCTAGCTCTGTTAGCCTGCTTTTCAACTTTGCGGAGATCATACCCGAAGGATCAGTCAAAAAGCGGAGCATATTATCAATGATAGCGAGATTTTACGATCCGCTCGGATTGATCGCGGCCATCGTTACCAGGTTAAAGGTATTTTTCCAAGCACAGTGGAAGGAAAGGCTCAATTGGGACGAATGCCTGTCGCAGTCGCTACACTTCGAAGGGATCAAACTCATATCGCAACTCTCATTTGTCAGCAGCTTGAAATTCTCCCGTTTTGTATTAATGCTGCTGGCTACGTATGAGCTGCATGGATTTTGCGACACCAGCACAGCCGCTTATGGTGCTTGCGTCTTTGTCAGATCCGAAATGCAAGGGGTATTTTCACCACATTTGCTATGCTCTAAATCAACGGTCGCCCCATTAAAGACGTTGACAATCCCAAAGCTTGAGCTGGCAGCTGCACTTTTATTATCAGAGCTCATAGGAAACATTGCCGAATGCATTCAGTTCGAATGCAGATATCATTGCTGGACCGACTCAACAGTAGCGCTTGCATGGATTCGAGATTCACCTTCAAACCTTCAAACACTTCGCCGAAGAGTACAAAGCACTCCGCTTAAAAAGGCCGCTTCCAACAAGAAGCAAACTTCGTTTATGTTGCCCACTTTTGGACGCTGAGGGACTCTTGCGCATCGGCGGACGCCTTCAGAACACAAACTTGGAATATGAACCAAAGCATCCGTTATTGTTGCCTAAACGCCACCCAGTCACCGCAGCTATGATCACATATTATCATTTGGAATTTCTTCATGCTGGTCCGCAATTTCTTCTAGCAACACTCCGCCAGCGATACTGGCCCATTGGAGGTCCCAAGGCTGTCTTAAATATCATGAACAGGTGCGTGTGCTGCTTTCGAATGCGACCTAAACAGGAGCAAGTCATGGCCCCGCTACCAGCTGAGCGTGTGCAACCAAGTCCGACGTTTCACGTAACTGGCATCGACTTTTGCGGTTCTTTCTACGTCAAATCAGAGGTCAGGAATCGCTCACCAACGAAATGCTACATCTCAATTTTTATATGCTTTGCAACGAAAGCAACGCATTTAGAGTTGGTAGAAGACCTGTCCACGTCATCGTTTATCGCTGCCTTGAAGAGATTCATCAGCCTTCGAGGGAAACCGCATACCATATGGACAGACAACGCCACAAATTTCGTGGGTGCTCGAAATGAGCTGAAGGAACTGCGCGACCTGTTTATATGCGATCCCCAGCGCAATGAGATTGTTCGCAATTGCCTAGCTTCTTGCTCAAGGAGGACAATGCACCACCACTCAGGTGGCCGCTTGGTCGAGTCGACAGCGTCATCACCGGTGACGACGGCATTGTGAGAGTAGCAGTCATTCGTACACAAAATGGTCTGGTCAAGAGAGCCATTGCCAAAATATCCGTTCTGCCAATCGAGACCACATCGGCTGAAAGCTTGTATCTTCCACCGGGGGAGCATGTTTGCAGCATAACGCCCTCTGAATAGTATTATATCTGAAATACAATATATCTTTACTTCTCAAATCGAGATATTGAAGTCACATACTATTAAACCACCATAAAATGCCATTGTAAATTGCTCATCAATAATCTATCGATAGTTATTGTTGAAAGTTCGAGAAGTATATCACGCATTACAAGCAGTCTAAAGGCTCCTTTGATTTTTATTAAAATTTATAAAACATAAAAGTGGCCGAAGTGGGGTGCAAACTAGTATCTCCTTAAAACAAGTGCATTCAACGATTGCCTAACATAATCCGGGTGTTGAATGTCGAGCAACGGGTGCACACTTAAAGAACGTCTGGCTAGAGTGGTAATTTTGTTCCGGGTTATAGTATCACCGATCAATCAGTGCTTCAAGAGTCTTCAAAGTATCATTGCCGATGTTCCCATTAAAGTAAGTTAGACCAGGAAGGTCAAGAAAGGTGAGAACGGTAGCGTTCCCGATTAATTTGAAGAATTGACCTACGAGGCGATGCGTAATTTTAACGCCGCCAGCAGCAGATTGGACAAAGAAGGGAGTAGGTAGTGGAGTGCAACTGGCAGAGATTTTTGGGCTAACAACATTTTTATTTGCACAGGTATCGATAAGAAAGTGTAACTTAGCCCCATTTCTCGAACGTTACTCTATGTATACACTAGTGAGGAATCGAGCAAATTCTTTAGTATGTTCGTTAGACACAGGGATTGTAGCGGATGAAACCGTTTCTTCCCCAAGCGACTGTCTTCTCCAAGCAACTGTCCAATTACCCCTGTTTTTACCCCTGTAGTAGTCCCAAAACAATCATTGTGCCTCTTTAGCTCCTCCAACTCCTGTATTACCTTCAGCCCCATCAGCCCCTACTTTAACGGTAGTTGCCCCTCGTAGGCAAGTTTTTGTGTCTCGACTTTCGTCGGACACCACTTCTGAGTCATTGGCAGCCTATATTGCTAGCAAATCTTCTCCTAGCGTGTCAATAATCAAATTAAATTTCTCTACCCCTCGTGAAATATCATCATTCAAAATAAATGTTTCAGATGATATGTTCCTAATCATTTGTGATCCCAAATTTTGGCCTCCACACGAGTTCAAGCCTAAAAAGCGAAACCAGCCTGTCACCCTTCCAGTACCTTTAATACAAGGTACCATTTCTGCCCCAAAAAACTAGCTTCATCTTCTGACCAAATCTTTATTAACTTTCAGAATGTTAGACGTCTCGTTTCAAAGCTTAAAAATCTTTTCATGGCCAGCACTTCCTTCGATTCGGATATAATAGCATTTTCAGAAACATGGTTAAACTCAACCATATCTGATTTTGAGATTTTACCGAATAACTTTATTTTGTTTAGAAATGATCGGCCGACTCGAGGTGGTGGGGTATTAGTCTGAACTTTTCTGTTTTAGAACACCTACTAACGCTGAGATTGTCTCAGTTAAGGTGTCTTCTCCTGCACGGAATATCTATATAACATACTCTTATGTCCCTCCTTCTTCTGATATTCAAGTTTATATGAAACATATTACTTGTATTAAAGAAGTTTTTTCACACGTGCGTGATAATGACCTATTAATGGTGTTGGGTGATTTTAATTTGCCGAATATCTATTGGTCATTATTTACTGCCCTCAGCACAGCACGATTTTATAGACTGCATTTTTGATCTTTCGTTGTTTCAAATCAATTCAATTTCTAATCATTTGAATAGAACACTTGACCTTGTATTTGTTAACGACTGCCTTATTTCTAATGTGTCTAGGTCCCCTCCTTTATTTCTTCCTGAGGATGTCTATCATCCTACTTTAGAGATAGCAATGCTCAATTGTAATCCTTTCATTTCGTGCTCATCAGCCAATAAACCCCGCTGTTGCTTTCGCAAAGGTAATTATTCTTTGCTGAATCAGCTTATTTATGCAACCGATTGGTCTTTCTTACATGACTTGGTTGATATAAATACTGCCATTAATTTTTTTTATATCACCCTAAAACTCCCTCTTAGATGTGTGTATTCCTAAGTCTACTTCGACTACTTTTTCAAAACCACCCTGCTTTACTGCCAGATTATCACATCTAAAAATTGAAAAATTTAAATATATTTAAAAGCTAACAAAGTCTGGTTCGTGTACAGACTTGGCTAAATATTCCATAGCCAAGTCGAATTTCTTTCTTCATAATTCTCAATGCTATGAGAATTATCTAACTCGTTGTAAAAGGCAATTTGCCCAAAATCCGTAACAGTCTTAAAATTTTGTAAACTTGAAGCTTAAATCTTCCATTTTTCCATCTTCTTTCTCTGTTGGGATGGATAAAGCTAGCAACAACACTGATTCTGCTTACACTGATTTTGCTAATTTTTTCCAATCAACTTACTCTTCAGTCTGTCCTAAACTAATTCTTACCCTTTTAATATTTCTTCCGCTAGTTCTATACCTCCTCCCATTATTTCACACTCCTCTCTCCTATTAGCTATAAACTCTTTAAAATCTTCTTACTTTCCTGGGCCGGACAATATTACTATCCATATTCCATTGCTTAAGCTTTTTAATCTACCCCTTGAAACTTCTGTCTTTCCATTTATTTGGAAAGAATCTTATATCATTCCTCTTTACAAGAAAGATGGGAAGTCTGATATACAAAATTGCAGGGGCATTGCAAAACTGTCCGCTATTCCTAAATTATTTGAAAAAATAATCACTTCGAATTTGCAGAATTTCTGTAAATCAGTTTTTTCCCCTGTTCAACATGGATTCGTAAAGAATCGGTAAACTACGACCAATCTGCTTGAGTTTACTTCCTTGGTAAATGATGCTTTCCTTTCGAAAATGCAAAGATTACTTCTTATTTAAAAGGTAGGATCCAAAGAGTAATGCTGATGCTGACTACCTCTAAACAGGTTCACGTTACTTCTGGGGTTCTTCAATGTAGTCATCGTGGACCTTTATTTTTTCCTCGTTTTATTAATGATCTCCCCTCATAAGCCGGTGTACTCAAGAACGCGGACGATGTGAAGCTTATTCTATCATACAATAATCCCCTCCTTCATTCTCTTCTATAAGACGATTTGAACGTTATGCAACTTTGGTGTGCGGCCAAAATTGCATCTAAATTGTTCAAAGTGTATGTTTATGACATTTAATCGTACTACACCTTATCTTGTCAGTTATACAATCGACAATATCCCTTTGCAACGTATACTAACAGTTAAGGATCTAGGCGATATTTTTGATTCTAAACTCTGTTTCAATCTTCACATAGATACCATCGTTTATAAGGCAAAAGGTGTATTTGGATTCATTAAACGATGGTCTAAAGAGTTTAACGATTCTTTTATAACAAAACTTCTGTACATCTCTCTTGTTCGCCCTATCCTTGAATACTGCTCTTGCATCTGGTCTCCACAAAATAGCAATAGCTAGGATCGTATTGAATATTTTCAGAAGCAATTTCTATATTTTGCCGTAGTACGTTTAATTTGGGACAATAATCTTCGGTTGCCATCCTACTCCAGCAGATTGCTTTTTCTCAACCTTCCGTCGTTAACCAACCGTAAGACAATTCTCGGTGTTGTCCTACATAAGTTGATTATTGGTGACATAGATTCTGCTTTTCTGCTAGGGCGTCTTCAATTCTCTGTTCCGGCTAGACTAACCAAAAATTATCGGCCCTTATTCCTATTTACGTGCACAACAGACTACGCTATGCACAATCCTTTTCGCGTGCTATGTAAAAATTATAATAGTTTGCAACACGTATTCTTTACCGAACTTTCTCTACCCCTAATAAAATTGTTGCCTTAAGGATACCTTCGGGAAATCGCTGACCATTCCTAGCTATGACCAGGGGCATAGCTTGCCGGAGAGGCTAAACAAATTTTTCCCCCACCGGGTCGTTGAATTCCCATTACTGTTCTCTTTGTCCTATCTACTTAACACTCTTTATCTAACTTACATTGGCTTACTTTATTAACAATCTTCTTACTTTCTTTTTTCATATTTATTGTATTTTCTTTATTAATATAGCAAATTAAGATTATTCTTAATTTTACTTAAGAACACTTTTTTCCTACTTACAACCTTCTGCTTCGATGTAGGCTCTAATAGCGTCACTTACAAAATTGGCTATGAAAAGGGGCACAGCTGGCCGGACTGGCAAATAAAACACCTCCATCGGTCGGTGATGCTGCTTAGAAAATTGTATTCTTTAACTACTTAGGCTTGAGCGCGGTCGTTTGTATCCTTCCGTTTTAGCAACAAAGCCTTCTAAGGTACGGGGGCACACAGAACACAAGGCGGCTTTTTTTTTTTTTTTGGAAGCATTCCACACCTCTTAGCGTATCTAGGGAACTGCCACAAACCATATTTCATAGTTTTTTTTTACTTTTATAGTTATAATGGCCGCCCGCAAATAAATTGCCGAAGCGGTTATCGTTATAGTTAATTAATCAACAATGTTCTGCATTCGCAAATATGCCGACGGCAAATCGCCGCAGTGTGTTTTTGCTTGTTTCTTTTTTGTACCCTGAACCCATTGAAAAAGGGTATAATGTATTTGTGCAAAATCCAAATGTATGTAACAGGCAGAAGGAAGCATCTCCGACCTCATAAAGTATATGTATTCTTGATCAGCACCAATAGTCCGAGTCGATCTAGCCATGTCCGTCTGTCTGTCCGTCTGTCCGTATGCGTGAACGCAAGGATCTCAGAACCTATACGAACTAGAGATCTGAAATTTTGGATGTAGGTACTCCTAGGGCCCGCGCAGGTCGAGCTTGTTTCCGATAATCGATAACTTACTCCGTTTTTAAGCAATCGATAAAAATCCATATCGACATCCTGTTTTTTGAGCAAATTGGGTAATTAGAGTCACCATACATGATATGTTGCTTCTAAAATATTATATATATGTCAAGTACCTTTCATTTTATACCTATCGCCACCTCCCCGCTACTACCCTAGAGCTATAAATCAAGTTACTAACCCAACTTTTATTGCCAACCAATTTAAGCCACAATTTAAATGAAAAATTTCATCAAGATCGGTTAAGAAAAAACCAAAGTTATATGCAACTGCGCAGTTGGATGGGGCAGAAGCCTTAAAGATTTCTGTATACATGAACACACACACAATCATGCACGTCTGCTTCGCATTCTATCGCATTCTAACAGCATGGTATTTGCGACTTTTTTCTGTAATGCTATTTTAGTTCCTCTTTTATCATAAGTACTTAACTACTGGTGTGGTTGCTAAGTAGAGGCATAGCTGTCTGTTTGTCGCAAGTTCGAGCCTACCGTGAAAGGTATTTTTTTTGCTGGTGTGGCTGCTGAGTAGAGTCGACTGCAAGTAATGCGGTCAGTTGCGAGTTAGAACCCTTCCAAGGGAACTTTTTTTTTAAATTTATCTGGTGTTGGAATAAGAGGGTTCAGGTTATTTCATAGTTGGGAGCTCCCGACAAGTACCTCTTACTTGTTTTTAATTTATTTGCTGTTGGAATAAGAGGGTTCAGGGTATTCCCCAGTCGGGAGCCCCCGACTTGCACCTCTTCCTTGTTTAATAAGCTTTTTATTGGGTGAGGAGATGGTTTAGTAGTTTGTGCATTATATTTGCCCTCTTGCGCCTCTAAGAAATATAACTCATTGGCTAGTTTTCGGCGTTTTCCCAAGACGGAGGCCTTGTATTACATAAATTATATCAAAGTATATGAATACCCTAAGCGTCAATGCATCACGCCACAAAGTCATGGGCGGCAAGCCGCACAAAGCTACTTGTGTATGATTATACTTAGTTGTTAACCTCATTGCATCTGAATTTGGCTCTTGGATTAGCTATTAGCATGTGAATGATGTTTTCGAACTGGAGGACTCTGATTCCATAAGCATCAACTAAGCTAACTATTGGAATGTCTTGTTCGATAAGTGATTTCAGATCGGCATGATCAACGATAATGAGATTTACTATGTTAGATTTAGCCAAGGTAATGGTGAGGATTACATTTTAAATCTCTGTACTTAAAATTTTATTTCCTAGTAATAGTGTTTCAAATAGATATGGGGTGTCAACCAAATCGCTTTTTCGGGCATTGATAATCTTATTAATGGTATCAGCTACTATGTTTTTTTGTTTCTGCGTTTCGGAACTTAAGTTTATTGGGCTAGAGTTTGACTCCACTAGTTGAGCCTCTGTGATTTTGGTCTTCAGGAAATCTGCGGCATGGGGTTTGCCTGCAATCACCTTCAAGGCTGTCCCTAAAAAGTCTAAGCTTCTCGCAAATATGTGGTCCACTTTGAGTACGGACAACAGGAAGCAGATGATCTGTATCGAAATCTAGTAACATACGCATATATGACTGGCGAAAAGAATCGGAATATTTTTCTATCTCATCTACCATACTGATGAATTCTGAAAGGTTGCTTGAGTACATGAAGCAGTATAGTTGTTCGAACACCAATACTTCACCGTCCACAATCGGGATGTCATTAGCATGCGAAAAGTCGGTGACCCGTGCATTAGCTGTTGCTAGAGTGACAAGCATTGGGAGGCAAACCTGAAATCTATAAATAGCGTGAAACAGGAGTGCTTCAACTTTTCTTAAACTGATCTTACTAGCTAATTGTGTACCACCCTTCCTTTAATGAGAACAGACGTTGCCAGGGCTGCTCCCACTTTGCTCTGTGCATAACGGGGTAATTTTGTTTCCTAACCTCCTGTAAACCTTTTCAAATACCTCCAAAATACTTTTTGTCTGGAAACGTTGCGTATTTTAATGTAGTGTTGCTGGGCCTTCCCCTTACTTTTCTCTGATGTCCAAGCGACTCTAATTGGACCCTAGTTGAACAATCTCAATTGGTTGCTCGCGGGTGAATGAGTGCAAGGTTTTGTTATACCTTATCGCTGCCTTTAGGATTAGTTCTACCGTGTCACTGATTTTTTTCGTCTTACTTTAAGCATCTGGTGATTTCTGCCAAGATGCTATGAAACCGTTCCACGATGAAGCGGGGGTGCATCCACAACTTCAATGCCACAGCTGTTTCTGAGCATAGAGGTGATGGTTTTAGAGTTAAAAATGGCCTCATTGTCGTATTATACCGCTCAGATTATAGGAAAAATGTTTACAAGCTGCAACGAAGGACCTATGATGTCGACTATCGTTCTGGACAATAGTGGTTGTAGGACTACGTATTTGGAGAACTTGTCAAAACACGTTAGGAATTGCTTCCTATCGGTTAAAAAGTTGTCTATGTGCAACATTTCGCCGGTGTAGCTTGGGATGGTGGTTTCCCCAAGATTTCGTTTCTTAGGCTGCCTGTCATAATTAGCTTTGGTACAGACCTTACGGTTTGCAACCACTTCTTTGGATAAGCTTGTGAGGCGGCCACTAAGGTAGCCACCCCACAGCTTATAATTATAATTATAAGGTAAAGGCATTGTATAGTATAAAAGCATTGAATTAGTAAACACAACAGTTAAGGCAAGGTGTCGATCTATTGGAGCTAGTTAAGGGCAAGAAGCCCAGTTTGAATTAAGTATAAATTTAAGCGCCGGCCGTCGCAGCAATCTGTTGCTCAACACCGCTTTCGAGAGTGAAACTTCAATTCGGCTGCGAATAGCAAAAGCTCCGATGTGAAGTTGCGAGAGCTCGCGCCGAAGTCGAGCGGCCGAGGCAAGCGCACTGCTTGCTAGCGAGCGTGCCGGGACTTTTGGAACGAATATCAGGGTGAGTAGACGTGCCGTGAGTAGAAGTGTGAGCGCCGAAGTGCACAGAGTGCAACGGAGCGCTAGGGCTCTAAGAAAGTGCGGCAGGGTAGTACAGGTAGTAAGGTAGTAAGGTAGTAATCAATGAACAAGTGAATAAAGTTAATATAAGGAAATCAATGAAGGAAATTGCTGATCTTTGTATGATCTTTGATCATACAGAGAATAGCTGATGTTCACACTAACCTAGAGTGGTAGCATGCGGTGCGAGGCTATGGCCCGATGGCTAGGTTGGAACGTGGCTACGACCCACTAGAGTCGGTGGTATGAGGCTGCAGCCCGGTGGAGTAGGTGGTACGAGGCTGCGTTTCGGTAGAGTAGTTATTGTGAACATAGAGAGACAGGTAAAGTTTGGTCGGTATATTTACCTTTCCCCTACCTTGAGCCATTAATCCCAGTGATTTTATAAATATCTTGTAAGTCGCTGGACCTGGTGAGACTGAGAGTCGTACCCCGGCCAATAGCTACCTTACAAGTGGCGTCCGAGCAGGGACTAGAGGCGTGGCATGTTGGCGGCCTAAAGCGGTCGTGCCCACATAAGTGACTAAAAAAAAAAAGTCGGGCACAGCCCAGAGTATGGGTACCCCGGTACAGGGTAAAAGAAAATAATACCTCGCACATGGGCAAATGAAAAGAAAAGGGTATTAAGTAGTCGGGCATACCCTAGAGAATTAATAATCATACCCTGTGCTAGGCACGCGCGCCAGACGGGCGACAGCGAGACCACACTTGCAAACTTGTGCACGTACGCGCGCCGCAGCCGACGGCGGCGTCGAAGGGCCGTTAAGGCGTGGCGACAGCGGCTGTGCAGAGGAGTAACCAATTAAAAAAAAAAAGAAAAAGGGAACTAATCATAACAATTAATAACAACAATAAAAATACTCAAGGAGGCCAACAACCAAAGTGAAGGATGGTCAAAGTTTGACCAACGACGCAAGGTGAAGCTGGTAGGCTTCGCCAAGGAGTTCGGGCTAGAAAAGGAAGGGCGCGTGGAAGAGCTGCGTAGGCGGCTAATCACCTACGTGCAGTAGGGTGGCCATTCGCCTGAGATCTGGGCTCGGCTTGCCGAGCTGAAGAATCATTTCGCGAAAACGTCAAAACTGCGATCCTAGGGCGTGCATTTGATGTGGGTGGACGACCGCTCCAAAATTCAAAGCAGTCCGCAGCCGCCTATTCCTAGCGTGACCGTCACGGAGGTGGAAGATGCTCACGATTCCGGGGAAAATGGAGATCGACGAGCAACCATGACCAACGAAGGTGTGGGGCGGAACCCGATCGACCCTGTTAACGACCCCTACGCTACCCAACCATATTCTCAGTCGGTGGTTTGGCCTTTCACAAAGTTCGGAGGTTGAGTGGGGGATGTGATATGATGGCCACTCCAACCCCTTCGGGTTCTTGGAGGACCTAGAGGAACGCGCCATCATGTATGATATCGCCCTCAATAGATTGCCCCGGGCAATAAGTGAGGTGTAATGCGATAGGGCCGCTCGGTGGTTCTTGAGCAGTGGGCTTAGATATGTGCCATGGTCTGTGTTCTGGAGGGGTTTCTTGGAGTTCTTCCTGCCCCCACGCTACTTCGGAAGGCTTGAGGACGAAATCCGGTCCCGTAGGTAACGCGTGGGGAAGGAATTCAAGGTGATAGAGCTGAGAGCTCTGAGATGAAATTGCGATAGCTCGTGGCGAAGTCGAGCGGCCGAGGCAAGCGCACTGCTTGCTAGCGAGCGTGCGGGGACTTTTGAAACGACTATCAGGGTGAGTAAACGTGCCGTGAATAGAAGTGTGACCGACGAAGTGCAAAGAGTGCAGCGGAGCGCTAAGGCTCCAATTTTGAAAAATAATAAGAGTTAGAGTCACCAAACTTGACATATAGCTTATAAAATAGAATATATATATGCATTTAAGTTGGGAGCTCCCGACTAGAACCTTCTTACTTGCTATTTTTGCGTTCGTGTTCTTGTCAAACTGCGAACGTTAAAGGTTGGTGGTCAGTATAAATTTTAATTTCCCTGGAACCGTACAGAAAGTTCTGCAATTTGCCCAAATTCCAAATTTTGCTTGCATAAATGGCAAAATTCGTATTTGCCGCTATTTACTGAGAGCGATGTTTTTCGCGGTCATACTCCGCAAGGTAAATCTCGTGTTAGCTCCCTGAATTTGAAAAAATAACTTTTCTATTAAGAAGTCGTGGCGGGTGATGTGAATTGACTTTAAATACTCTTGGGTCATGCCACAGATTATTTCCATGCGAACTTACCTGTCAATAACTAGCCAGCTAGGTTCTTGTTGTAGTTGGGCGCCGGTTATGTGATCCCTTAGAATGATGATAATGTCCCAGTTTTGCTGGTAATTGGGTAATCTTCGTAAGGTGATCATGATATTCCAGATTCTTTAGTAATTATATAATCAAAGTGGTGTTAGTATCCCGGTGCTGTTGCCCGAAGATTATGATCCTTCCTTTAGTTACCGGCCTAGTGGCTCAGTAGTAAAAGTATAGATTATTTTGTAAGGGCCAAGTGCCGGAGCATGTTATATTTAGCGCTAGCTTTCTTCGATAGACCATATAAAACAAAAGTACAGAAATTATATCAAAGTATATGAATACTCTAAGCGACAGTAATGCATTGCCACAAAGTCTTGGTTGGCAAGCCGACTCAGCATTTCAAACGGCGCAACGCAGCACCTCGAATAGGCCGTTCTTAGCGCAGAGCGTTGAGCTCAGTTCTGACGCGTCAGCATTGTTTATGCAAAGCTTCTTAGTTAGTTAGTTAGTTGTTACCTTGTATAGCGCAACGACTGTCGCTGGCGGTAAACTATATGCTCAGCGGTTCTTAAGCGCCTCTATCGGTCTGCACATAAGTGGCTGATCGAGTTTCAAGACGGCTGGAATGTTTATATGTTTTTGTGTGGTTGGATTTATATATTTGGCTATGCATATTACGAAAAAGTGTCGCAAAGTATATTTTATATATATATATATTACTATTTCTGTTATTATGAGGAACAACTTAAATTAAATTTATGTAAATATTATTATTCTATTCTACTGGTAAGTCTTATATACAAATTTACAAGGGTGACTATATAAATCGATCTGGGGGATCGATTGGGTGAGACCTTCGCCATCTCCTCCGCGTTGGGACCTCTCTACTTCTACGCCTATTTAGAAGACGCCTAGTCAGACGCTTAGGATGGTTTCTCAGTCGCGCTATGTAATTTGCAGCCTGTATATTAATAACATTCCCAACTTTGGACACTCCCAGGTCTTTTTTCAAAACGGGAGCTCTCATATACCAGGGGCCGCCAGACAGGTATCGGAGCGTTCGTTAGTTTTCCCAATCTGTTCTTCAGGGTAACTGAAACACTTGTGATGTGTTTCTTAAAATATAAGCGCCGGTCTAAGTGCACCCCTAAGTACTTTTAGCTATTGTGGTGCATCACCAATTGACCGCGCAAGAATACTCCCGGACATATATGCCTCCGTAGCGCATAGGTTACATTGGCACATTTATTTAAATTAATGCCAATATTCCAACGCTTGGCCCAGATCTTAAATTTGTGAAGATATTGCTGCAGGACGTCTGTAGCTTCGTAAACACATCAATTTTTTTATAAGATGGCTGGACCATCTGCAAAATGACTTTACCATCGTCGGTCTTGTGGACTTCGTGGCGACTTCAATTGTAGAGCCAGTGGTCATGTTATAGGTAAAAAGGGTGTAGAGCGTAGGCCCTAACACACTCCCGCCAGCCCCGATGGCTTTCATGTTGGACTCAACTCCATCGAGTACTACCGAAAATGACCGGGTTTCTTAATATTTTTGCACAACCAAATTAAGTTGCGGTGGCAGCAAAGGCTTGAATTTACAAAGTAGTCCATCATGCAAGACTCTGTCCAAGGCTTCTTTTATGTTTCAGTACGCTGCCACTATGTACTCGCTGGCTCCGAAACCCTCGAGGATGAAATTCACCACCCTATTCAGCTGTTCTGGTGTGCCATGAGCTTTTCGGAAGCGAACATAACTTAAGTGTTATGTTGTCAATCCCATCTTCGGCAGGAGCTTTTCTGCTCTTAAGCCCTGCTATGTGGTCTGAGACTTCGTTGACAGTGATAGGAGCACTGGGAGGCTTAACTGACCTGAGAATACACACTACAACACCTTACCCACCCCAAAACTAATTTTGTATTCCGCCGTTGTATTTTATATTCTTTATCTGCACCGATTTATTATATTGTCTTATATACGTCGCAGCAATTGCGTCGTTGTGGTATTTTAACTTTTTATAGTTGATGTATCCTTCGCTGTGTAGCACTTGTCACGGTCACCGTGTAATATCCGGGTTGTTTTGCAAATAATAACCAACGACTTTTGAAACGACTATCAGGGTGAGTAGACGTGTCGTGAATTGAAGTGTGAGCGACGAAGTGCAAAGAGTGCAGCGGAGCGCTAGGGCTCAGGAAGGTAGTAGGGTATTAATTAATGAACAAGTGAATATAAGGATATCAATGATCTTTGTATTCTCGGGCGGTTATATTTGTGGTTACATCGGGAATAGCCGATGTTCCCCCTAACATAGAGTGGTAGCATGCGATGCCAGGCTTTGGTCAACTGCACGAGGCTACGGCCCGGTGGATTAGGTGGTACGAGGCTGCGGCCCGGTAGAGTAGTTGTTGTGAACATAGAGAGAGATATAGTTTGGTTGGTATATGCACTTCCCAACAAAATTCACGCCAAAAAAATTTTCTTGCAAAATTAAAATGTATGTAACAGGCAGAAGAAGGCATCTCCGACACCATAAAGTATATATATTCTTGATCAGCACCAATAGCCGAGTCGATCTAGCCATGTCCGTCTGTCTGTCTGTCCGTCTGTCCGTATGTATGAACGCAAGGATCTCAGAACCTATAAGAGCTAGAGACTTGACTTGTAAATGCTCTAGCAGCACTAGTGCTGCGCAGATCAAGTTTGTTTCCGATAATCGATAACCTACTCCGTTTCCAAGCAATCGATAAAAATCAATATCGATAGTATGTTTTTTGGGCAATATTGGTAAATAATAAGGGTTAGAGTCACCAAACTTGACATATAGCTTCTAAAATAGAATATATATATGCATTTGATGTTGGAAGAAGAAGAAGGGTTCAGGGTATCCCCTAGTCGGGATTAGAACCTTCTAACTTGCTATTTTTGCGTTCGTGTTCTTGACAAACTGCGAACGTTAGAGTTTCGTGGTCAGTATAAATGTTAATTTCCCTGGAACCATACAGAAAGTTCTGCAATTTGTCCAAATTCCATACAATAACCAGCAATTCCCTTTCATTGTTGGCGTAGTTCAGCTTGGCCTGTTTCAGGGTTCCAGATATCATCGTAATTGGTCTACCTTCTTGAGATAGTACTACCCCAATGCCACTAGCTGATGCATCGGTAGTCAGGTCAAAAGGCCTTTTGAAGTCTGGGTACATGAGTATGACATCTTCTGATGCCAAAATGTTGCGGAGGCGTTACGTTGAGTCTCATTGAACTCAATAAGAAATATTCTTTGACATATGCTTACTCACCGAGCCGTTCTCCCCTGTCAGTATATCCGTTATTGGACGGGCTATAGCGGCTTTGGTCTTCATCAACTGTAGTAACTTGCAAATCCTAGGAACGCTCTGACACTGTACTTGTTTTACGGTTCAGCGCATTCTTGCATGGCTCTAACTTTTAGTATATCGGATTTTGTTCCGCCCTTGCTCACTATGAGCCCGAGATATTCTACGCTTTTTTTTTAAAAACCTAGTCTTCTCTTGGCTAACTCTCATGTTAGCATCGATTAGGCACTTCAGCACAGTATCGATGTGATGAAAGTGGTCCGTCTCATTTTGACTACGACGTCATCTACATAAACGTAGCATGCTATAATTGATTTGCACCCTCGTAACATCGTCTGATGCCCGTTTGAAAATGTAGCTTGCATACATGGCAAAATTCGTATTTGCCGCTATTTACTGAGAGCGATGTTTTTCGCGGTCATACTCCGCAAGGTAAATCTCGTGGTACCCTGAATTTGGGTCGAGGGTGGTGAAAAACTTTGCGTCCCTAAGGTTCGCTTTTTCCTTCTTAATAATCTCTTTCCTAAACTCCTTTTGAATGGAGGCAGGAACCACAATGTCATTGACATTGGTGAAAATAACATCAGCACAGTTGTGGTACTGACGTTTTTCAGAGGTGCCCTGATATTCTAGAGTGTTCTCTGCTAGGTTTAACTTTACCCCGGCCTGTGTTAACAGGTCAAAGCCTATAATGGCGTGAAACGAGCTGAGAGTGTATAGTAAAAAAAATGGGGAAGAACCGTTTATTGAGCTCAGCGAGATTTTTTTGGCGACTAGCATTATGGTTGTTAGCTCCCTGAATTTGAAAAAATAACTTTTCTATTAAGAAGTCGTAACTATTACGTGGCGGCTGATGTGAATTGACTTTAAATACTCTTGGGTCATGCAATAGATTATTTCCATGCGAACTTACATATCAATAACTAGCCAGCTAGGTTCTTGTTGTAGTTGGGCGCCGGTTATGTGATTCCTTAGAATGATGATAATGTCCCAGTTTTGCTGGTAATTGGGTAATCTTCGTAAGATGATGATGATATTCCAGATTCTTTAGTAATTATATAATCAAAGTGGTGTTAGTATCCCGGTGCTGTTGCCCGAAGATTATGATCCTTCCTTTAGTTACCGGCCTTGTGGCTCAGTAGTAAAAGTATAGGTTATTGTGTAAGGGCCAAGTGCCGGAGCATGTTATATTTAGCGCTAGCTTTCTTCGATAGACCATATAAAACAAAAGTACAGAAATTATATCAAAGTATATGAATACTCTAAGCGACAGTGATGCATTGCCACAAAGTCTTGGTTGGCAAGCCGACTCAGCATTTCAAACGGCGCAACGCAACACCTCGAATAGGCCGTTCTTAGCGCAGAGCGTTGAGCTCAGTTCTGACGCGTCAGCATTGTTTATGCAAAGCTTCTTAGTTAGTTAGTTAGTTGTTACCTTGTATAGCGCAACGACTGTCGCTGGCGGTAAACTATATGCTCAGCGTTTCTTAAGCGCCTCTATCGGTCTGCACATAAGTGGCTGATCGAGTTTCAAGACGGCTGGAATGTTTATATGTTTTTGTGTGGTTGGATTTATATATTTGGCTATGCATATTAAGAAAAAGTGTCGCAAAGTATATTTTATATATATATATTTTACTATTGTTATTATGAGGAACAACTTAAATTAAATTTATGTAAATATTATTATCTATTCTACTGGTAAGTCTTATATACAAATTTACAAGGGTGACTATATAAATCGATCTGGGGGATCGATTGGGTGAGACCTTCGCAATCTCCTCCGCGTTGGGACCTCTCCACTTCTACGCCTATTTAGAAGACGCCTAGTCAGACGCTTAGGATGGTTTCTCAGTCGCGCTATGTAATTTGCAGCCTGTATATTAATAACATCCCCAACTTTCGACACTCCCAGGTCTTTTTTCAAAACGCACCCCTAAGTACTTGTAGCTATTGTGGTGCATCACCAATTGACCGCGCAAGAATATTCCCGGTTACATTGGCGCATTTATTTAAATTAATGCCAATATTCCAACGCTTGGCCCAGATCACAAATTTGTGAATATATTTCTGCAGGACGTCTGTAGATGGCTGGACCATCTGGAAAAATGACGACGGTAAGCTCTTTCGGACTTCGTGGCGACTTCAATTGTAGAGCCAGTGGTCATGTTATAGGTAAAAAGGGTGTAGAGCGTAGGCCCTAACACACTCCCGCCAGCCCCGATGGCCTTCATGTTGGACTCAACTCCATCGAGTACTACCGAAAATGACTGGGTTTTTTAATAGTTTTGCACAACCAAATAAAGTTGCGGTGGCAGCAAAGGCTTGATTTTACAAAGTAGTCCATCATGCAAGACTCTGTCCAAGGCTTCTTTTATTTTCAAGTGCGCTGCCACTATGTACTCGCTGGCTCCGAAACCCTCGAGGATGAAATTCACCACCCTATTCAGCTGTTCTAGTGTGCCATGAGATTTTTCGAACGCGAACATAACTTACGTGTTATGTTCTCAATCCCATTTGCAAATATATATATAGATATGCAAATATATTTATATATATATATATATATACATACATATACAGCACATAATGAACTATTTAAAATACACCGTTCATGTCTAACTTATGTAGGATTAGGAGAATAGTTCCTACAAGAGGTGCCAAGCGCACTAGTAGCATTCCAGATATTAGTGAAGAAGAAGAAGCATTTGAAACCATTTCCGTTGATCAGGAAATACCCCCGGCACAACCTGCCTACTTGCGCATGCAATAAATAGGAGGTAGCTTTAAAATTTCCGATTTAATAAAAACCATGCCAACATACGACGGGAAGGACTAAGGGAATTTATTACAAATGTTGAGGAGATACTAATGCTAGTAAGAGGGGCAGACCAACCGCCAACCGGACCAATGATACTAAGGGCAATCAGAGACAAGGTTCAGGGCAAAGCTCTTGAAGTACTATATCAGTCCGGAACTAGGTTAAGCTGGGATGAAATATAAAATAAACTTATAGCCCACATCGCGGACAAGAGAACTGAATATAGTCTTATGACAGACCTAGATTTCCATTCACTTCAAAGTTACCCAGTAGGAATCTTGTACGAAAAAATAGCAGATATTCAAACGGCTCTTTCAATATTGTAGAAGGAAAACAAGTAAGAGGTTCTAGTCGGGATCCCTCGACTAGGGAATACCCCAAATTCACTTATTCCAACACCAAATAAATTAAAAAAAAAACAAGTAAGAGGTTTTAGTCGGGAGCTCCCGACTAGGGAATACCCTGAACCCTCTTTTTCTAACACCAAATTAATCAAAAAAAAATGTTCCTTCGGCAGGGTTTGAACTTGCAACTGATCGCATTACTTGCTGTCGACTCTACTTAACAGATACACCAGCTAAAAAAAAAACAAGTAAATTGTTCTGGTCGGGAGCTCCCGACTAGAATTCTATTTTAAAAGATATATGTCAAGTTTGGTGACTCTAGCTCTTATTATTTACCAAAATTCCCCAAAAAACATTATATCGATATCGATTTTGATCGATTGCTTGTAAACGGATTAAGCTATCGATTATCGGAAACAAACTCGATCTGCGCAGGCACTAGGAGCACACCTACATCTAAAATTTCAAGTCTCTAGCTCTTATAGGTTCTGAGATCCTTGCGTTCATACATACGGACAGCCTGACGGACGGACAGACGTACAGACAGACAGACGGACATGGCTAGATCGACTCGGCTTTTGGTGCTGATCAAGAATATATATACTTTATGGGGTCAGAGATGCTTCCTTCTGCCTGTTACATACATTTGCATTTTGCACAAACGCAATAATAGCCATTTTTAATGGGTTCAGGGTATAAAAAATGATACTTTCTCCGGTAGGGCTCGAGCTCGCGATAGACCGCACCACTTACTATGTCTCTACTCAGCAGCAACACATAATTAAGAACCTATAATAAAAAAGGAACTAAAATAGCATTACAGAAAATAGTCTAGAAGCAACATATCATGTTTGGTGACTCTAGCTCTTATTATTTACCCAATTTGCTCAAAAAACAAGATGTCGATATCTATTTTTGTCGATTGCTTGGAAACGGATTAAGTTATTAATTATCGGAAACAAACTCGATCTGCGCAGGCACTAGGAGCACCAAAATCTAAAATTTCAAGTCTCTAGCTCTTCTAGGTTTTCAGATCCTTGCGTTCATACATACGGACGGACGGACGGACATAACTAAAAATACTTGTTTAACGCGTACCCCGTTGGGGCTTACTATACAGCGAGCCGAAACAAGGCGTTGGACTAGCGCCCCTCCAAGACACTGCATGTGCAGTGTCTTTTCGGGACCAAATTGAATGCATGCTTGTCGAACATGACATTCCCCCTTCGTGGGAGGTGATGTCTATCTAAACTACCGCTGGTCTATGAGTACAGCACCCGGTTGACACGCAACTCCACGTCGAATGAAAACTCTCCCCACAGTTGTGTATCAAATCACAGCTCCCACGATACTCCCCAAGTGGCCGCACCAACTAACCAGGACGGAACGGGTTCCGTGGGCTCCTAGTTACCCGTGGTACCAAATGACAGCTTATTTGGCTGTTCGTAGCAATTGTCACTCCCCAGTTTTGTTGATGACAAACACGGAATGGGTCATTGTTCGACTTACCCCGAATTGGGGCTTGTCTCCCAGATTAAGCTCTGTTCGGCTTCGTGACACCGTTCATGCCACTCCCAGTTTTGGCAAACGTCAGCCCGGCACTAGTTAGCCCTGTGTAGCTGCACCTTACTCCATCCCTCGCCGCCGTCTAGCAAACAGCGCTCGCGCAAACATCTCCAGGAGACGCAGCTGCTCTGGTGTTTCTAGGACCCGGGAAAAGTCCCAACGGGTATCTTTTCTCCTGACACCAAGTCAGTCGAGGTCTCGCAGATCTGCATAGAGTGGGCAAGCCACTAGCACGTGCTGTCAGTCTTCGTGCTCTGCACCGCAGCTTCGTCCGGAATGACGATGTCTTCACTCGACTTCTCAACTCGAAGTGGAGGAGGAGACTCGCGCAGTTGTGCCATGTTACGACCAGCCAGTCATCCGAACGAAGGCACTTCAAATCGGTAGACCGCTTTCGTCCCCGGCATATCCGGTAGACGTGCCCCCACCAATCGTCTTTGGTCTCCAACGATGCGTCGCCAATTTTCCTTCTTCTTCCTCAGGATTAAAGGCAAGGCGTAGGGCAGACACCGCGGTATCCAACGACAACATCCTAATGTCCTCCTGGGAAAGGTGCTCCTCGATATCCTCTACCAGCTCCGTGGCGAACAATCGCCAATTAGCATTCGCGAGCTTCCAGGACGGCACAGGAGCATAGCTCTCAACTGCATTTGCTGGGGATGGCGAAGTCACAACAGTAATCATGTTGTGGTCGCTCAAATCACACTCGTCCACACTCCAGTCATACGCGGTCCACGTAGACGCTGCTTCGTTCACGATTGTTACGTCGATATCGCTCTGTCCTCTTCCAATATCGAACGTGTACACCTCGCTGACTTGATTTGGTAGCTGTTCGCCTCTTCTATAGTTCAGCTGGCCACGAAAAAATTCGAGCCGTTTGCTGAACCACAGGGGAGACAGCGTTTGCGTCCAGGCTGAGAATTACCGGTGTACTGCTCGCCAGTAGCAGTATGGTATCCATAAAGCTCAATATCCTTGTCAAGTCAGCATGAGCATAGCAGTATATGGAGGTCAAGTAAACAGTGCCATGTTTACCTGTGACCCTCACACATACTCCAGCCTCGGTGGTCAGCGATGGAATCTGAGTCGTCGATGATGACAGCAGCGCTCCTTTTCCGGTCCTCGACAGCGTGGCTTCCGAAAACGCGCATCCCGGCTGGGGAGCCCGTAATTCTTCCAACGACGTACGAGTATGGCTCCTGCAGCAGCGCAAGGGACTGGCCGTAGTCACGCACACGTTCACTGATATCGATGCACGCAGCGCGGCCCCGGCCAGAGTTGGCTTGGATGAAACACTGCGCCATAAGTCGGGCAAGACCCCGAGTCGTGCTACGGCCCCTCCCTCTCCTCACCATCCTCCTTTTATCGGCGGCGACTCTGGTAACCGACTCAGCACTAGATGCCGTACCGGCCCGCTTCTGGCGTCCATTATCGTGGCGCCCTCCGTCAGCAACACCACGCGATAACACGGACACTAACCGATTATCTAGTTGTCGAACCGCACTGCTTCTTTGCGCAGCTTGCACAGTTTTGCACTGCTTTACGGAGTTAACACTGCTTCGCACTATATGCACTGCTTATCACGCAGTGCACGCTTTTGCACTGCTTTCGCTTTGACTCGTGGCACAAGAGTTTCATTGCTGTTTACCGTTAGCTTTCCTTTTAAGTTTTATGACTTTGTTTACGCCAAAATGAACACCTGCACCACATCTTTTGTTTTGATCACAAAAATAACTCTGCGACACGTCTACTCGCGACGAACGTCTGAAACAAACTGACGGACGAACAGACAGACGGACATGGCTAGATCGACTCTGCTATTGATGCTGATCAAGAATATATACACTAAATGAGGTCGGAGATGCTTTTTTCTGCCTGTTACATACATTTGCATTACGCACAACTACTATATACCCTTATACACATTTTTTATGAGTTCAGGGTATAATAAGTGAATCAAACTGTTACCGAAACCAAAAGTAAACTTTTTACCAAACAATGTTCGACGACATTTCTAAATGGAGTTCGCGGATCATTTGGCTCAAAAGTCTAAAGTAGAGACCCAGCCGATATAGTAACAGCTTATGAAAAGTAGGTTGCCAGAAAAGGAAATTTAGTACAACCAAAGACAAGCTCGACGTACGAACGAACCACAGGAAATTTAACATAGATTTGGCCAAAGAGAATAAGTTAAGCGAGGTTCGGGACCAAATGGGCGCCGAAACCAATCAAACAGACATAGAAGTCGTTCAAAAGATAGCAATTCCGGTAATCAAAGTAAACCATAAAACATCACTATCACAATAAAATTCTTACCCTTATACTATTTCTTCTTTTAGTTCTATATCTCCTCCCATTATTTTACACTCCTCTCTCCTTTTAGCTACAAACTCTTTAAAATCTTCTTACTCTCCGGGGCCTGAGTTCCTCCCTTCTTTATCCATTGCTAAAGCTTTTTAATCTATCTCTTGAATCTTCTGTCTTTCCATCTATTTGGAAGGAATCTTATATCATTTCTTTCCACAAGAAAGATGGAAAGTCTGATATACAAAATTACTGGGGCATTGCCCGCTATTCCTAAGCTATTTAAAAAAATAATCACTTCGAATTTGCAGCATTTCTGCAAATCAGTTTTTTCCATTGCAAAACATTGATTCGTAAAGAATCGGTCAACTACGGCCAAATCGATCAATAGGCTTGAGTTTACTTCCTTGGTAAATGATGCTTTCCTTTCAAAAATTCAAACTGATGTCATTTACACTGACTTCAGTAAGGCGTTTGATTCAGTGCACCATGACACTTTACTTTTTAAAATTGACGAATAGGTTTCCCTCCGTTTCTTTTGCCTTGGATTACTTCTTATTTAAAAGGTAGGACCCAAAGAGTAATGCTGATGCTGACAGGTTCATAAGTTCTACATAAGTTGATTCTTGACGAAATAGATTATCCTTTTCTGCTAGAGCGTCTTCAATCCTCTGTTCCAGCTAAGCCAATCAAAAATGATCTCTATTTATACCCTGAACCCATTAAAAATGGGTATAAGGATATATTGTATTTGTGCAAAATGCAAATGTATGCAACAGACAAAAGGAAGCATGTGCAACCTCATATAGTATATATATTCCTGATCAGCATCAATAGTCGAGTCTGTCCGTCCGACCGTCTATTCATCCGTCCGTATGTATCAACGCAAGGATATCAGAACCTATAAGAGCAAAAAAAATTTTGGATGTAGGTGTTCCTAGTGCCTGCGCAGATCGAGTTTGTTTTCGATATTCTATAGCTTCCTCCGTTTCCAATCGATAAAAATCGATATCGATATACTGTTTTTTGGGCAATTTTGGTAAATAATAAATTATATAGAATATATATATGCATTTGATGTTGAAAGAAGAGGGTTCATGGTATCCACTAGTCGGGAGCTCCCGACTAGAACCTCTTACCTGTTTTCTTGTTTTTTTGCTGGTGTGGCTGTTGAGCAGAGTCAACAGCAAGTAATGCGGTCAGTTGCGAGTTCGAACCATGCCAAAAGAACTTCTTTTTTTAATTTATTTGGTGTCGGAATAAGAGGGTTCATGGTATTCCCTAGAACCTCTTACTTGTTATTCCTAACTCCGTGCACAACAGACTACGCTATGTACAATCCTTTTTGCTTTGTAAAACTTATAATATTTTGCATCAGGTTTTCTCTATCGTACTTTCTCTACCTCTATTCCTCTACTGACCATTCTAAGCTATGAGCAGGGGCATAGCCTGCCGGGCAGGCTATAAATTTTACCCCAGCGGGTCGGAGATTTCCCATTACTATCTCTCTATCCTATCTACAAAAAATTGTATACAACTAAAATTTTTAACAGATACAGAATCCACAATATCAAATATTGACCCCCAATTTGTACCAGGGAAATTTCACATAAAATTAATAAAACCAACGACTATGAAAACAATAATAAACACGCATACATTAAACCATATGTGTACGTTAAAATTATTTCACGAATTCAAACAAGAGGAAACAGCTAATTTCTTATTATTCAAATTAGACTCGTACTTCATCGGGCTAATAGGAATGGATCTTTAAAACAATTAAAAGCAAAAGTAGACCTTGGAAGATCAATTCTTCAGACACCCAAAACAGAAATACCGATCAACTCAAAGCAAAATATAATAGGAAAAACAAGCTAAAGAAGACGCAATAAGGAAGGTCTTAAAAAATCCTGTAAGCTAGAAAACAGACTGTACTCAGCGCACGAACATTTTAGCATGATGGTAGTCACCAACTCTACAGATGCAGAAACCATCATTCGCTTTGACAAATCGTTAGACGTAAAAGAACATATTACATGGAAGATAATAATGACCCTACTGTTGAACACAGAAGAAGGAAAAAAACTAAAGACTCTTTGCGTAGAGTTCCCATAAATCTTTTATGACGAATGAAATCGAGTCAAACACCAAATCCCAACGACAGACGAAATTCCCGTCTACACAAAACTATACACATATGGATTTAACGATCGTAAGGCAGTTTAAAGTCAAATAGACTAATTACTTTACCAAAAGACAATTAGACACAGGCACTCCCCATGAAGTGTACCTGTATGGTTAGTACACAGGAAACCAGATGTGCCAGAAGGAGCGAAATGGAACTTAGTTGTAGATTTTATAAAGTTGAACGAAAATGCCTATAAATAGCGATGTTTTAGATAAAAGAGGTAAAGCCAAATACTTTTCAATATTAGACTTAGCCAGCGGGTATCACCAAATAGAAATTAACGATAAAGACATCCAAAAGACAGCCTTTTCGGCGGAAGGTGGGCATTTTGAAGTCATAAGAATGCCATTTGGCATAGAGTAATGGATAGTTTGTTTGGAGACCTTATAGGAATACACTGCTTAGCATACATGGATCCTGTTCGGGTCAGCAGCTAAAAATTGAATTAAATTGCCCTGCGAAGTAAGCAACGTCACTATTTTGATTTGTTTGGCGCTTCTCGCATGTTCTAAAATAGCTCAATATTATTTGCTGTTAGCTATCTAGCGCTTATCGCTTTGCGCTCATCGTAGTTTCTGTTAACGCGCTTTTTTACCTTTATACTTTGTCTTAAGCGGCTAGCGCATCAATGCATGTTCATCAATGTATGTTCGCTATATCGGATCTCTTATCGATCGCTTCGCTAAAATTTGTAAATTTTCGCATATTGCTTCTAATACGCCCGCTATAAGCATATCAACAAATCAACCCTTTGCATGAACTTATAAGAAAAAGCGGAATTTTTATAACATCCTTAACTTCTCGCTATTAAATGCTAGTAAAAAAGCGAATTGAAAAAATGGAATTCGCATTCGAAGTGAATTACGCGAGGCTTTTGATGAGCATTCAGTAACTTTGGAGATCTCGGTGAAATCGCTAAGCGCAATAGAGCATTACCGTCCAGCTCCACATTTGTAAATGAGCCTATTGCCGCTGCGTCAATGACTAGATCCAGAGCTTGAAGACTCTGCACTGAATACCATTCGGTCTTTGGAAATATCAGAGGCCAATTATTCCATAGCATTAAATTTATTACAAAAACGATTTAATAACCATCGATTAGTATTTCAGGCACACATCGTTGAACTGCTCGGGCTCAAGAAGGTAGAGAATGGCTCCTCTGGCATGCTGCGTGAATTGTCGAGTACGTTTAATGCCCATATTCGTGCTCTCACCAGTTTGGGTATCAAGGAGCAAATTGCTGGTTGCATCCTTGTTCAGATGCTACTGCAAAAACTGGATCCTGCTACGCAGGCGAAGTGGGAAGAGAAGCTGGAGTGTCCAACTTTTGCAAATTTAATTTCGTCAAGGGCACAAATTGCCACATTTTTGTAGCAGCGCTGCAGAACCTTAGAGAGTGTGGATTATGCTATGGCAACCTACACGCCGAGCTCTCAGGTGGGCAGTAGGACATCACTCGTTGCTACTAACTCAATGGCTGTTGTAATGGTGAAGAGCATAATATATGGCAATGCCCAAGATTTGGCAATTTATACAGAGATGCGTCTCAAGGAAGCAAAACGATTATCGTTATGCCTTAACTGCCTTAAAAGGGGATGTCTTTTACGAACATTCAATTCCGAAACTTGTCGCACATGCGGCTCCGATACACTTCTGTATTTAGACGTTTTGCATTCGATTCCTCACTCTGTCACTCCTACTGCAGCTTCTTGAGCCCCCGCCCCCACCTCTCTTGTGGCCCACAACCTCAGCTGCAATGTTGTGTTCCTGGCCACTGCTATTGTACTAGTTAAAAATCGGTCTGGAACTCTAGTTCCGTGTCGTGTTGTATTAGATGGTGGGTCACAGGTACATTTAATGCACTTGACCGTCAATCTACAATCTTAAACGTCAGGGTACTCTGCAATCATCACAGTCGTCGTATCTTCCACTATAGCAGATCGCCAGCCAAGCATCGCCCTTAATAAAATTAATTGGAATGTACCTGTTAATATTCGTCTCGCTGATCCTTGCTTTTACAAGCTACAGCGAGTTGACTTATTAATCGGTGCTGGTCTTTTCTACGAGCTTATGTGTCTCGGGCAAATAAAACTGCTACCGGGATTGCCTTTTCTGCAGAAGACGCGCTTTGGGTAGATAGTTACAGGTGGCGGTTCCCAGCAAGGCGGTACCTCTCTTTTGGCTAATCGTGTATCGTCTGATGCTCGCACTGAATCTGGTGGCCGAACCGATGAGTTAATTCAACAATTTTGGGAAGTATAAAGTTTTCCAGACCCTGTTGCTAAAACAACAAAGGAAGAGCTTGCCTACAAGGAGGATTTTGTTAAGAATTTCCAAAGGTCTCTCAAACTCACTCTGGATCAATTAGGTGCATCTTATCGACAGGCATTTTGCAGATTTATATCGCTTGACAGAAAGTTGCATCGTCATCCCAACCTTAAGTCCCAGTGAACACAATTCATGCAAGAGTATATGGAGCTCGGATATACGACTCTTGTCCTTCCAGAGTCGTTACTTTTATGCAAATATTTTCTCCCTCATCATTGCGTGCTGAAGGAACAAAGCACGAGCACTATACTTCCTGTCGTGCTTGATGGCTCAGCTGTCACCAACACTGGATTTTCGCTGAATGAAGTTTTGATGGCTGGGCCAGTCATACAACCGAAGCTGTTTAACATTTTGGTGCGATTTGGCACGTTTCCTGTTGCCCTTACTGGAGACATTGACAAGATGTATCGCTGGGTCAGAGTTACGCTCCCTGATAACTACCTACAATTCATTTTTTGGCGAAATTCTACTGATTCTGGAATAAGTGCCTTCAAGTTGGACACAGTTACGTATGGCAGAAAACCAGCTTCCTTTCTTGCCGTTCGAGCAATGCAGCAATTGGCTGTCGACGAGCAACATTCAGTTCCAATTGGTTCATAAATTCTTTGACGCTATGTCTATGTAGATGACCTTATATCTGTCGGTGGCTCGGTCCAAGAGGCGTTCGACGTATTAAATCAAACAAAGGGCATCAAAGATTGCTTTGAACTCAGAAAATGGTGCTCGAATCACTCTGCAGTGCTAAAAGGCATTCCTGACAAGGATAAGGACTCGTTTTTAGAATTTAGCGATGGAAGCGACATTATCAAAACCTTGGGTCTTGCGTGGGATTCTTCACCTGATAAATTAATGTTTTCTCTCACGCCTGCCAATCAGACACTTACACCTTACAAGAGATCTGTTCTGTCCATATATATCGTTTTTACGATCCACTAGAATTAATTGGATCAGTCATCGTTAAGGCCAAAATCTTTATGCAGCTTCTTTGGATGGAAAACTTGGATTGGGATAAGTCCAACTCTTCTAAATACTGCCTGGCAGGAACTTTGCCAAACTTTCAGGAATGTCCAATTATCTACCTTCCTTCGGTTGGTTTGCACTATGCGATGTAGAGGTTCACGGTTTCTGACTCGAGCTTTGTGGCGCACTTTTGTTAGCCGAAAGTAGGAAGTAGCTAAAATTAATTTATTTACCGGTAAATTCCATTGTTGGTCAGATTTATCAATATGTCTATCATGGATCCGAGATGAATCGAAGTTCAACGTATTCGTTGCAAATCGGATAGCCACCATTCAGGAGCTCACAGCAGGCTTCCAGTGGTATTATGTTACAATAGCCAGTAATCCAGATGACATTCTCCCCAGAGGGGCCACTCCCGACGAACTAATACAGTCAAAACTATGGTCATGTGGTCCTAAATTTTTGACTGGTCCACAAAGGTGCTGGCCTGCGACTTGTCTTCTTGAAAAACCAATACTGAAGTTACGCAAAAGAGTGTTGCTCATCACAGATCCTGCAGATGATGTCATATTAAGGTGCAAATATGTGAATACCTTTTCTGCTAGTCAACGAGTATTTATCCATCGTATTCGGCGCCCCGGACTTCTGATCTCCGACATACGTTTTGGATCCTTTATACTTTTACGTAACGTTCAAAAGGGCTCTCTTTGGGATGATATAAAGAATGTGCAATCAAGGGGCGTGGTCGTTCGTCCCAGTATACATTTCTCACACATTTCTGAAAATGTCAAATTTTTCCAAAATATATGAAATGCGCCCTGTTCTTTTCTATTATTAACACAATTTTCTCAAAAAACAGGATGTCGATATCTATTTTTATCGACTGCTTGGAAACGGAGTAAGTTATCGATTATCGGAAACAAACTGCGCAGGCTCTAGGAAGACCTTATTCTAAAATTTCAAGTCTCCAGCTCTTATAGATTCTGAGATCCCTGCGTTCATACATACGAAAGGACGGATGGACGGACAGACAGACGGACATGTCTAGATCGAATCGGCAGTTTATGCTGCTCAAGAATATATATATTTTATGGGGTCGGAGATGCCTTCTTCTGCCTGTTACATTTGCATTTCGCACATATACAATATACCCTTTTTACCCATTTTCAATGGGTTCACGGTATACAAATCACAGACATTACGTTCAAACAAAACTTAAAATTAATATCACAAGAGAATATATACAGACATTTAGAAATGGATACGTTTTTAAAATACCAATATTGTTTTTCATTTTAAAATCCGACCCTTCAACCGGAAGAATATTATACACATAATCCCATTACCACTTAATATCACAAAATATTTAAAAATACCAGAAAATATAGTATATTATAAGAATAACATTGAAAGCTTTAAACAAAAATGTAACAAAATGCATAACTAATATTTTTGTAAAACATAAGTTGCTGGGGTTCCAACATGGGATAGACATCATGCGCTCCCGAGCGCTTGGCTATAACCTTCCACCTGAATAAAGAAAAATTTCAGAATTCGGATACTGACAAATCTTCACTAAGGGATCGTTACTGGAATCGAGGGGTGCCTTTCGTGTCTGCGGAAGTCGTAGGAAGGTGCAGGATAAACTGTGGCGCTGCGTTATTGCGTGCCATAAAGAAAAAATTACGTATAACGCGTAGCCCTTGCAGGAGCCAAAGCCAAAGCCCAAAGCACCAAATAGCGACGATCTACACTGGTAGCAGGAAGCGAATTTTCTAAGGCAGGAAAAAGATTTCAACATTGTCTCATTATCTGAAAATAAGCGTTGAGCCTCGCTAACCAGTATTTCTTGCTGCACGCACAGGCAGACCCGGACATTCTTGAGCGCAGATCTGGTTGATAGCTAATCAGTGCGCACACTTACTCGGATTTACAACATCTAATATAACTGTTAAACGGCATACTGGCATTGGTATAAGCAAAGTACACCTGAAATTTAAATTGCCTTGCTTTCCTTTTAATATCACTGGCATTGTCTTTCGATCCTGATTTATATGTGTATATGTCGCTGGCTACTATATTTCTACGTTATACAATTCAATTAAGATTCCACAGCACATCATCGTCGCAACAGGCCTGCTGACATCGTTGGACTATACTAAAGTAGTAAGAACTGTGTGAAAGAACAAAAGGTAAGAAGCCAACTTATCGATTGGTACATATTATTTAAATCGCGGCTATAGTCACCGGGTGTACTCCTAATCAGTCTTCGTAGTTACATAATTTTTTTGTGGATCATTCAGATCAGTAGTGATTTAATTAAATATTAATTTGAAGTGTAATCTCGTTCATGAATGAGATTGAGATTGAGTTTAGTTTTATAAAACGTTATTCTTTTACCGTCATGTATAATGAAGTACGAACATGAATATAAATTTGTATACCCTGAAACCATTAAAAATGGGTATAGTGGTATATTGTATTTCTGCAAAATCCAAATTTACGTAACAGACAGTAGGAATCATCTCCGACCCCATACAGTATATATATTATTGATCAGCATCAAAAGCTGAGTCAATCTAGCCATGTCCGTATGTGCGTCCGTCCATCCGTCCGTATGTATAAACGCAAGGATCTCAGAACCTATAAGAGCTAGAGACTTAAAATTTTAGATGAAGGTGCTCCTCCTAATGCTATTTTAGTTTCTTTCTTATCATAAGTACTTAATTATTGGTCTGGCTTCTGAGTAGAGGCATAGCAAGTGGTGTAGCCTCTCGCGAGCTCGAGCTGGTGTGGCTGTTGAGTAGAGTCGACAGCAAGTAATGCGGTCAGTTGCGAGTTGGAATAAGAGGGGTCAGGATATTCCGTACTCGAGAGCCCCCGACCAGAACCTCTTATTTGCTTTTTTAATTTGTTTGGTGTTGGAATAATAGGGTACAGGCAAAGACAATATAAACACTAAGATGAGTAACGCCCATACATTTGAATGCGACGATAAATTTCTAGCCTGGCCTTTCATCTGGCCTTTGAGGCTTCGTACGGCATGCCTGCCGACTGGTTGTTCGTTCTCCAAAGACCAGACGAACGAATGCCGAAGCCGCGGCTAGCTGATGCTGACACGAGCTACGAAGCTAGTCGCCAGCCTGCCTTCAGCAAAGCTGGACGATGCTGCTTTGCGTCGCTTCGTTTTCAAAGTACATTGAGCGAAAAAGTTTAGAGCTTACGATCGACGCATTGTGCTTCTGCTTTATCCATGAAATGCATGCCTTATTTAAATGATATATTACCCTAGATATTAACAAATAATTTTACAGGAAAATTTAAGAACTTTTATAATTTTTACACAAGGCACTTCTTGCGCAATAACTATGTTAAGAAAATAGCACACATAGATTGATTTCACTTTTCTTTTTGGACAGTGTATGCTCGAAAAAAGTTCTTGTCTCAGCCAATAGCGTGCGTGCACCCATCATTGTATGCGTGAATTATACACGCATAAGAACTATAAAGGCTCTAGCTGGCAAGAAATTAATTTTGTTAGTTTTCTTACGCAGATCATGACCTATCCCAAATTTGTGTTGATATATGAATGCATTTTGTGTACTGAGGTTGGCTCCGCAGAAAATATGTATTTCTAGTCGATGCAAATATTTACATAATTTCTTTAAATTAAATTAATATTATTTTTACGCTCCAATTAAGAAATAAAAGAGTGCTTTGTTCTTTATAATTCGAAAATAAAAATAATAAAATAAAAAAAAATTAAGATTAATTAAATGTATCTTTGAAAACAACAAATTTGCACTTTTATTTCCTTAAGTTTTTTTGTATAACTTAAAAATAATAATAATTTAATTAATAATAGAAAATTACATAAATATTTGCATCGACTTAATAATACAAATTTTTTTGTACGGAGCTAACCTCAGTACACAAAATGCATTCATATATCAACAGAAATTTTGGGTAGATCGTAATCTGCGCTAAAAAAACTAAGAAAATTGTTTCTTTGCCAGCCACAGACTTTGCCAGAGCAGTGGATAACAACACATTAAAATATGCTGTTATGTATGTATATTCTCATGCATACAAACATAATTGCTTGCACGGCCGTCACAGAGCCGAAGCTGAGACCAAATTCTATTTTTAGCTTTTTCGTTCTCTCGGGTGTGGAGCGCAATGCTACAGATTTCGTTTTCTTTCTCACTTTTCAAAAAAACAAGCTGCATAGTAGCATTTTGTTGTATGGCGTTACTCATCTTAGTGTTTATATTGTCTTTGGTACAGGGTATTACCTAGTCGGGATTAGGACCTCTTACTTGTTTCTTTTTGGATTCTGTCCAAATGGGAATAATTTTTAATAAGTACACATAACCAAACTTTTTAAATAATTGCTCTTCAAGCTCCGACAGCAACAGATAAACACTCGATCGTTTGAGTGAGCAAGGATTTTCTTCCTTTTTTTTTCTTTTTCTCTCTTGCCCTTTTCTTCTTTAATAAGTTCAGCATAAAAATGTATTGTATAGTTAAAAGTCGTCGGTCATAAAATTTCCGCAAATTTCAGCCTTAGGTAGTCACGAGAGCTTCATATCCAAACAAAATATTAAAAAATCTATTATTTTGGCTCTCTACACAACAATATAGCTACGTAAGACACATCACTGCCTAATTACTAACTTTCTCAATATTATAGATGATACTAAAATCTACCCACATACGCATATGCGAGAGTTAATACAAATTGATATTGAACACATCGAAACCCTTTTGGAAACTTCAACAGTCCATTATAGAATAGCTAGAAGCTTAGATTTCCTAGGCACGGCGTTAAAAATAGTTGCAAGGACCTCTGACACTGTAGATTTAGAAAGAATTAAGATAACAGAAGCTCAACTGATAGAATCAGACAAGAGTCAAGATTATAACGGAAATTCAAAATTTAATACTGACAATAACAATTGCAAAGTCTAACATTTCCGATACCGATGATTTGTAGTCAATTTTCGTTGAGCAACACACAGATAATTCATTTATTGGAGATGTCTAAAAAATTAAGATTTACAATCCGACAGCGTAGTTTTTATACTAATCGATTATCCTGAGCTGAGAAAATTTGCAAGAAAACAATAATGTTAACTGTAGCTCACACCCACCTAATCCTGCAAATATGTCAAATTTTTGCAAAATATATGAAATGCGCCCTGTGCTTTTCTATTATTAACCCAATTTTCTCAAAAAACAGGATGTCGATATCAATTTTAATCGATTGCTTGGAAACGGAGTAAGTTATCGATTATCGGAAACAAACTGCGCAGGCACTAGGAGGACCTTAATCTAAAATTTCAAGTCTCCAGCTCTTATAGGTTCTGAGATCCATGCGTTCATACATACGGACGGACGGACAGACAGGCGGACATGTCTAGATCGAATCGGCAGTTTATGCTGCTCAAGAATATATATACTTTATGGGGTCGGAGATGCCTTCTTCTGCCTGTTACATTTGCATTTCGCACATATACAATATACCCTTTTTACCCATTTTCAATGGGTTCACGGTATACAAATCACAGACATTACGTTCAAACAAAACTTAAAATTAATATCACAAGAGAATATATACAGACATTTAGAAATGGATACGTTTTTAAAATACCAATATTGTTTTTCATTTTAAAATCCGACCCTTCAACCGGAAGAATATTATACACATAATCCCATTACCACTTAATATCACAAAATATTTAAAAATACCAGAAAATATAGTATATTATAAGAATAACATTGAAAGCTTTAAACAAAAATGTAACAAAATGCATAACTAATATTTTTGTAAAACATAAGTTGCTGGGGTTCCAACATGGGATAGACATCATGCGCTCCCGAGCGCTTGGCTATAACCTTCCACCTGAATAAAGAAAAATTTCAGAACTCGGATACTGACAAATCTTCACTAAGGGATCGTTACAGGATTCGAGGGGTGCCTTTCGTGTCTGCGGAAGACGTAGGAAGGTGCAGGATAAACTGTGGCGCTGCGTTATTGCGTGCCATAAAGAAAAAATTACGTATAACGCGTAGCCCTTGCAGGAGCCAAAGCCAAAGCCCAAAGCACCAAATAGCGACGATCTACACTGGTAGCAGGAAGCGAATTTTCTAAGGCAGGAAAAAGATTTCAACATTGTCTCATTATCTGAAAATAAGCGTTGAGCCTCGCTAACCAGTATTTCTTGCTGCACGCACAGGCAGACCCGGACATTCTTGAGCGCAGATCTGGTTGATAGCTAATCAGTGCGCACACTTACTCGGATTTACAACATCTAATATAACTGTTAAACGGCATACTGGCATTGGTATAAGCAAAGTACACCTGAAATTTAAATTGCCTTGCTTTCCTTTTAATATCACTGGCATTGTCTTTCGATCCTGATTTATATGTGTATATGTCGCTGGCTACTATATTTCTACGTTATACAATTCAATTAAGATTCCACAGCACATCATCGTCGCAACAGGCCTGCTGACATCGTTGGACTATACTAAAGTAGTAAGAACTGTGTGAAAGAACAAAAGGTAAGAAGCCAACTTATCGATTGGTACATATTATTTAAATCGCGGCTATAGTCACCGGGTGTACTCCTAATCAGTCTTCGTAGTTACATAATTTTTTTGTGGATCATTCAGATCAGTAGTGATTTAATTAAATATTAATTTGAAGTGTAATCTCGTTCATGAATGAGATTGAGATTGAGTTTAGTTTTATAAAACGTTATTCTTTTACCGTCATGTATAATGAAGTACGAACATGAATATAAATTTGTATACCCTGAAACCATTAAAAATGGGTATAGTGGTATATTGTATTTCTGCAAAATCCAAATTTACGTAACAGACAGTAGGAATCATCTCCGACCCCATACAGTATATATATTATTGATCAGCATCAAAAGCTGAGTCAATCTAGCCATGTCCGTATGTGCGTCCGTCCATCCGTCCGTATGTATAAACGCAAGGATCTCAGAACCTATAAGAGCTAGAGACTTAAAATTTTAGATGAAGGTGCTCCTCCTAATGCTATTTTAGTTTCTTTCTTATCATAAGTACTTAATTATTGGTCTGGCTTCTGAGTAGAGGCATAGCAAGTGGTGTAGCCTCTCGCGAGCTCGAGCTGGTGTGGCTGTTGAGTAGAGTCGACAGCAAGTAATGCGGTCAGTTGCGAGTTGGAATAAGAGGGGTCAGGATATTCCGTACTCGAGAGCCCCCGACCAGAACCTCTTATTTGCTTTTTTAATTTGTTTGGTGTTGGAATAATAGGGTACAGGCAAAGACAATATAAACACTAAGATGAGTAACGCCCATACATTTGAATGCGACGATAAATTTCTAGCCTGGCCTTTCATCTGGCCTTTGAGGCTTCGTACGGCATGCCTGCCGACTGGTTGTTCGTTCTCCAAAGACCAGACGAACGAATGCCGAAGCCGCGGCTAGCTGATGCTGACACGAGCTACGAAGCTAGTCGCCAGCCTGCCTTCAGCAAAGCTGGACGATGCTGCTTTGCGTCGCTTCGTTTTCAAAGTACATTGAGCGAAAAAGTTTAGAGCTTACGATCGACGCATTGTGCTTCTGCTTTATCCATGAAATGCATGCCTTATTTAAATGATATATTACCCTAGATATTAACAAATAATTTTACAGGAAAATTTAAGAACTTTTATAATTTTTACACAAGGCACTTCTTGCGCAATAACTATGTTAAGAAAATAGCACACATAGATTGATTTCACTTTTCTTTTTGGACAGTGTATGCTCGAAAAAAGTTCTTGTCTCAGCCAATAGCGTGCGTGCACCCATCATTGTATGCGTGAATTATACACGCATAAGAACTATAAAGGCTCTAGCTGGCAAGAAATTAATTTTGTTAGTTTTCTTACGCAGATCATGACCTATCCCAAATTTGTGTTGATATATGAATGCATTTTGTGTACTGAGGTTGGCTCCGCAGAAAATATGTATTTCTAGTCGATGCAAATATTTACATAATTTCTTTAAATTAAATTAATATTATTTTTACGCTCCAATTAAGAAATAAAAGAGTGCTTTGTTCTTTATAATTCGAAAATAAAAATAATAAAATAAAAAAAAATTAAGATTAATTAAATGTATCTTTGAAAACAACAAATTTGCACTTTTATTTCCTTAAGTTTTTTTGTATAACTTAAAAATAATAATAATTTAATTAATAATTTCAAACATAGAAAATTACATAAATATTTGCATCGACTTAATAATACAAATTTTTTTGTACGGAGCTAACCTCAGTACACAAAATGCATTCATATATCAACAGAAATCTTGGGTAGATCGTAATCTGCGCTAAAAAAACTAAGAAAATTGTTTCTTTGCCAGCCAGAGACTTTGCCAGAGCAGTGGATAACAACACATTAAAATATGCTGTTATGTATGTATATTCACATGCATACAAACATAATTGCTTGCACGGCCGTCACAGAGCCGAAGCTGAGACCAAATTTTATTTTTAGCTTTTTCGTTCTCTCGGGTGTGGAGCGCAATGCTACAGATTTCGTTTTCGTTCTCACTTTTCAAAAAACAAGCTGCATAGCAGCATTTTGTTGTATGGCGTTACTCATCTTAGTGTTTATATTGTCTTTGGTACAGGGTATTACCTAGTCGGGATTAGGACCTCTTACTTGTTTCTTTTTGGATTCTGTCCAAATGGGAATAATTTTTAATAAGTACACATAACCAAACTTTTTAAATAATTGCTCTTCAAGCTCCGACAGCAACAGATAAACACTCGATCGTTTGAGTGAGCAAGGATTTTCTTCCTTTTTTTTTCTTTTTCTCTCTCGCCCTTTTCTTCTGTAATAAGTTTAGCATAAAAATGTATTGTATAGTTAAAAGTCGTCGGTCATAAAATTTCCGCAAATTTCAGCCTTAGGTAGTCACGAGAGCTTCATATCCAAACAAAATATTAAAAAATCTATTATTTCGGCCCTCTACACAACAATATAGCTACGTAAGAGTCACCACTAGCCTAACTACTAACTTTCTCAATATTATAGATGATACTAAAATCTACCCACATTCGCATATGCGAGAGTTAATACAAATTGATATTGAACACATCGAAACCCTTTTGGAAACTTCAACAGTCCATTATAGAATAGCTAGAAGCTTAGATTTCCTAGGCACGGCGTTAAAAATAGTTGCAAGGACCTCTGACACTGTAGATTTAGAAAGAATTAAGATAACAGAAGCTCAACTGATAGAATCAGACAAGAGTCAAGATTATAACGGCAATTCAAAATTTAATACTGACAATAACAATTGCAAAGTCTAACATTTCCGATACCGATGATTTGTAGTCAATTTTCGTGCAGCAACACACAGATAATTCATTTATTGGAGGTGTCTAAAATTAAGATTTACAATCCGACAGCGTAGTTTTTATACTAATCGAATATCCTGAGCTGAGAAAATTTGCAAGAAAACAATAATGTTAACTGTAGCTCACACCCACCTAATCCTGCAAATAAAAGTGACATCGTACCAGAATGCGACGAAGGTATATAGGCATTTGATTAGTGATTCGAATTCACAGTCTAGATACTCGACAAGGACAATTATGTAGCTGATGCGTTATCAAAAATAACCATAAAAAAACTACAAGACATTACCAGAAATATAATGAAAGTCACTACCAGATATCAAAGTAGACAAAAATCCTGCCCACGAGATAAAGAAATGGAATTGTATATGCAATCTATAGAATAAGCTTCAAAGCCCAACGTATACGAAGTGATCAACTATGACGAAGTACGTACTTACAAGTAAAAAATATGCAATATTTTTTTAAGCATGGAAAACAAATTACTGCGAGAAATGATGTTAGCAATTTGTTAACTAATGGAGTTCTTGACATATGTATGTTTTTTCCAAAGGCTTGAAATGCAAGCCGGTATGCATGAAATAAGCCAACTCAAAGTGGCACCGTGGAGAAATATCTTTGAACATGCTTCAATTGATAATTTCAAACAGAGGGGCAATAAAATATTGAAAAAATTCAGAGTACCGCTACTCAACCCGGTGACCCTAATAAAAAAGAACCTATATTGTCTACATTTTATAATGATCCAATACAAGGCGGTCACACAGGCGTTACAAAAATCTTGTCCAAGGTTAAAAGTTATTATTTTTGGAAAGGTATGACTGGATATGTTATTAAGAATAATTTAACACATAAGAATTGCACTTTATGTCATAAGAGCACACTTTTGTTTATAAGAACGCAAGAGTATTGCAGTGCACGTTGCTAACATCGCGACATGCTGATTCAGCTTGCCGGATATAGCATCCTTTGGGTTGAATCCAATTTAATGATTCAATTCTGTTTAAGTTTGTGTTTGACTTGCAATGAATATACTTGCTCCGGCTTTGCCGTAATAACATACTTTCTTATTATTGATACAATCACTGAGCCTCAACGCCAGCGATAAGAGAGCGAAGTGAAGCTCCCATTATAATTAAGAAGAAGACTTGTTACAATCTCCTCGCATATCGACTGCGAGCTACCCTGGAAGCCGGCCGACTGCGCTGGACCACACACAAGCTAACAGGCATTGTGGGACATCTTGTCAACAGCGCGGGACGGCAACTTCTTTATTGGCGCCCAACCAACGAGAATCTACCATTAGAAAGGATTAAAAACTTATGTCTCGTACTATGTTAGTTAATTTCAATTTTTTTCAAATCATTGAAACCTGAATTGAAATCAAACTGCTGGAAATTGTACTATGAATATATCAAGCCATTTTAAATAAAACAAAACCACAAATAAATATTTACATATGTGCTTCATACTTAAGCGGTCCCTATCAATAAGTGCATTTCGCGGCATGAACATTTCGTTGTAAAATAATAGCGCATTAGAACTGTCTAGAAGCAATTACAAATATTAATTCAGTTTGCGACAGTAAAACTGTGTGGGATTCAGAGGAAAGCTACCATCAAGCGAACATAGAGTTAGTGATAGGCACGCACAAAGCGAAATGAATGTAAATCAAGTACAAGAGCTAGTGCAGAACGCTGTCAACCAAGCATTGGCGCAGGAAGAACAGAGATTCCAGGCACAGTTTAGTGAGATTACCGCATGACTTAGCAATTTATGCATTCAACCGCCACAAGTGGAAGTTTATCAGAGAATTTTGGTGAACTCTGAAATCAGATGCGATATTCCTTTCGATAAAATCAAATCAGTTCCTGACTTTACTGGGGTATCTGACGAATATATAGTATGGAGGCAGTCGGCAGAAGACGCGTACGAGCGGTTCAAACCATTTAACCAAGCGGTAACGATCATCTGAAATAAAATCAGGAGCCCAGCTAGGGCAGTGCTAGTGTCCCACAATACACTCCTTAACTTCGACGCAATCATAACTAGTCTAGATACGCCTTTTGAGGCAAAACCTCGAAAGGCTTAGGCAAGGTGAATTAAGCCTCATGGAATATTATGAGGTCAAAACGAAGTTGACCCTAGTAACAAACAAAATTGTAGTATCCCGCCTCGTGTGTAGCAGGCTACATTTCTCAACAAGCAAGGTAAAAACAATAGAGATGATCGTGGCCGTGAGAGAAACCCTCACTTCGTCAAAATGCAGCTACAAAGACTTTTGTTTATTATTATTGAGTGTAGAATCATTATTTATACCTTAACAACACAAGTAACAGTAATTGATCATAGAGAACATTTCGAGGATAAAACAGTTTTGTTAATAATAATCACTGTAATATCATTAGCATTAAAGGTGTATGCAATGCATACAAAGAAAATAAAGAAACGTTGTCAGTAGAGCAGACGGACTAAACAAGATCTAAGAATATTAAAAGAAAAAGAAAAAAAGTGTTTCAGATACGAACTCATTAGAATGACATATAGACGTGAGCCAGATTTTCGTGGCGCTAGCGGAAAACTGATAGCGAGATGAGAGCAGAGCAAATAAAATTGCTTCATTTACTACGGCTCTTGTGCCGTTCATTTGCTCTGCTCTCATCTCGGTCTCAGTTTTAAGCTACCGCTAACGCTACGCCGAGCACATTTTTTTATTTTTAGCTATCGCTATAGTCAATGCCACGACAAAGCTACAAGCAGAGCACAGCAAATGCTTTTTCATTTTACGGCTCTGGCTCTGCTTCGGTTCTGTTAAAAGAGAGAGCGATAGCGAGAGTAAAACGAAATACTACGGAGAAGCGTAGCAATTTCAAACGCTGCACACCTCCTCGGTAGGTCTCGAGCTTGCGACAGACAACAACACTTGCCACCGCCTCTAATCAACAGCCACGCCAATAATTGAGTCTTAGTGAGAAAAAAACATATTAAAATAGTATCACAGAAAACAATACAGTCGCAATTGTTTCTAAGACGATCGTCGTGAAATTTTCTACTTTATACCCTTTTTACCCATTTTTAATGGGTCAGGGTATACAAATCACAACTCAAATATAAGGAATTGGCGAAGGCTCTTTACGTAAGCATTTGTAGGGCTCACCGCAGATGAATATATAATTCCGTACGACTTACATTTATTCGAACAAAATTTTCCAATGCCTAGTGAAGGCATTATAAGAAAAAACTTCATAAGAAAAATTCAATAGTCAATTTGATTTTACACAAAACAGCTATTTACTTATACTCTTATACTAATACGCCCGGATAGCTTAAATTTTCTAATAAAATAACCAAAAACCCATACTTGTGACAATAATGCCACAATAATACCAGCCCGTTCCGAAGTCGTTCGTCAGATTAAAATATCGTTAATAACAAATCATATTCTAATTCCCAATCAAGAAATTTGGAAAGGAATTTTTGCAGGAAATACAATTTCCAACCCAAAAGAAACATTTGTCCGAATATTTATATATTTCTTTTATTCTTTGCTTGGAAACGGTAAGTTCTTGATTATTAGAAACAAAGTCGATCTGCGCAGGCATTAGGAGCACCTACACCTATAATTGCAAATCTCTAGCTCTTATAGGTTCTGTGATCCTTGCGTTCATTCATACGGACAAACGGACAGACAGACGGACGGACATGGCTAGATCGACAGCATTCTTCTGCCTGTTATATACATTTGCATTTGGCACAAATACAATACTCTTTTTACCCATTTGGAAGAGGGTTAAGGGTATAAAACCTCATTCTAGACACAATGGTAGATCAGCCTGTATCGGAATATAACAGACCAATATTTCTCGTCCCAAAAGGTATTGCCGATTCCGATACGAAAAGATGTCGATTAGTTATAGACTATCGCAAAATCAATAAAAACTCTTGTCAGATAAATTTCCACTTCCAAGATGATATTCTTGATCAGCTACGCAGAGAAAAATACTTCTCATGCTTAGATATAATGTCCGGCTTTCACCAAATATAGAAAATAGAAGAAAATTCTAGAAACACAACAACTTTTTCAACGAGCAATGGCTCCTGTCGTTTTACACGATACTGTCTAAAAATAGCGCCTTATTCTTTTCAAAGATAGATGACTATCACGTTTTCTGGATTAGATCCGTTAGAAGCATTATTGTACACTTGGAACTTGAATGACCTAATAATCACCGGCTGTTCTGAAAAACATATAATCAAAAATATACGCGTTTTTGACTTATATAGGAAACACAACCTTAAATTACATCCAGAAAAAGGTCATAAGTGCACTAATCAAGGTATTTTGCCAGATGACAAACAATATGATGTCATTGAAAAATACCCAGTTCCTATGGACACTGATAGCACTAGACGATTTGTTGCTTTCTGCAATTATTATAGACGTTTCATAAAAAAAGTTACAGGCTAATCACGTCATATAACAAGATTATTCAAAAAGAATGTAAAACTTGAATGGATTAATGAATGTCGAATATTTAGAGAAAGCTCTAATGAAGCCAACATTACTAAAGTCTCCCGATTTTAGCAAAGAACTTTGCATAATAACGGATGCAAGTAAACAAGCTGGCGGAGCAGTTCTAGCCCAAACATATGGAGATAAGCAATTAACAATAGCAAACGCTTCACGTTCATTTACATTAGGTGAATCTAACAAAAATACCACAGAACAAGAGTTAACAGCACTTCATTAGGCAATAACCCATTTTAGACCGTATGTATATAGGCAACATTTTACAACAGATCATAGACCGCTAACATATTTATTCTCAATGGTAAATCCACGTTCAAAACTAACTAGAATGAGATTAGATTTAGAAGAGTATGATATTACTGTAGTATATCTTAAGCGAAAAGATAATTTTGTTACAGATGCGTTATCTGGAATAACCATCAAAGAATTAAAAAACACTATCACATATGTTTTGAAAGTCACTACAATACAACAAAGTAGACAGAATAAATCCAGCTCAGGAAAAGAAATTGACATTTTGCCAAGCTTCTTCGATCAACGTATATGACGTCATTAAAAACGACAATCTACGAAAAATAGTGACCTGGCATGTAGCAAATATGTTATGCCTATTGAGGCATGGAAACAAGATTGTTGCCAGAATTGAGATAAGTGACCGTTATACCAATGGAACTCTCGACTTAGGTAATTTTTTCCAAAGGCTTTTCGCTCGGTGCTGACTCTTTTAAACTGATGAGCAACGAAAATCTTAAGAAACTCAGAGCATCGCAACTCAAGTCGGTGACCCAAATATAAAATGAACGAGAAAGATAGGCTATCTTGCAGACCCAACCTTTTCATACTGCTTATAGTGATTTGCCCGTATATATGATATATATGTTTGTATCAATCTTAACAGGATTTTGCATTTATATGTGGGGATATGTGGATTAGGGTAAATAAGTATTGGGTCGTTACAAAGCAAGGTTTTACAGTAGTCAAAGGTTTCTATAAATTCATTATTTAAAACCCTTTTAAATATTTAGTCAGGAGTTTCGTTATTTTTGCGAAGTCTTTTATAAACTTCCTGTAAAGCCCCATTTAAGCCAAGAAGGATTTAATTACTTTTTATACCCCAAACCCATTAAAAATGGCTATAATGGTATATTGTATTTGTGCAAAATCCAAATGTATGTAACAGGCAGAAAGTATATATATTCTTGATCAGCACCAAAAGCCGAGTTGATAAAGCCATGTCCGTCTGTCTGTCTGTCCGTATGTATGAACGCAAGGATCTCAGAACCTATAAGAGCTAGAGACTGAAATTTTGGATGTAGGTGCTCCTAGATCCTGCGCAGATCGAGTTTGTTTCCAAAAATTGATATCGACATCCTGTTTTTTTTTTTTAGAAAATTGGGTAAATAATTAAAGCTAGAGCCACCAAACATGATATGTTGCTTCTAGAATATTATATATTTGTCAAGTATCTTTCATTTTACACCTATCGCCACCTCCCCGCTACCACCACAGAGCTTATTTAGCCACAATCTAAATGCAATTCACTTTTTCAGAATACACAAATATTCTATGGTACAATAAGATATACTGTAGAAAATTTCATAAAGATCGGTTAAGAAGAAACCAAAGCTATATGCAACTACGCAATTGAATGGGGCAGCAGCTTTTTAGAATTTCTGTATACATGTACATACACACATTCATGCGCGTCTGCTTCGAATTCTAACAGCATGGTAATTGCGACTTTTTTCTATATGTTATTTTAGTTCCTTTTTTATCATAAGTACTAAATTTTTGGTGTGGCTGCTGAGTAGAGGCATAGCAAGTGGTGCGGTCTGTCGCGAGTTCGAGCCCTACCGGGAAAGTATTTTTTTTTTTGTGCTGGTGTAGCTATTAAGTAGAGTCGACAGCAAGTAATGCGGTCAGTTGCGAGTTCGAACCCTGCCAAGGAACATTTTTTTTATTAATTTATTTGGTGTTGAAATAGGAGGGTTGAGGGTTTTCCTTAGTCGGGTGCTCCCGACTAGAACCTCTTACTTGTTGGGATTTTGGTCAAGGGGGATTTTCGATTAATTTTTTTTAGAAAATCTGATTGGTCCATTTGTAGTTATAAATTTCCTTTCCTCTTTTTTTTGGAAAACGGTAGAGAAAGTTCGATAGAGAAAACCTGAGGCAAACTATTATAATTTTTACAAAGCACGCGAAAAGGATAGATAGGAATAAGGGGCGTACGTTTTGGTTGGTTTAGCCTGAACAGAGAATTGAAGACACTCTAACAGAAAAGGAGAATCTATATCGCCAAAAATCAACTTATGTAGAAGGACAGCACCGAGAATTGTCCTACCGTTGGTTAACGGCGGAAGGTTAAGAAGAAGCAGCCAGCAGGAGTAGAATGGCAACCGAAGATTAGGGTCCCAATTTAAACCTCGTACGGCAAAAAGAAGAAATGGCTTTATATATTGTTATACTGCGGAGACCAGATGCGAGAGCAGTATTCGAGGATAAGGCGAACAACAGAGACCATTCTTTAGACCATTAAATTTTGCCTCATTAACGATGGTATCTATGTGAAGATTGAAACAAAGCTTAAATCAAAAAGAACGCCTAGATCCTTAACTGTTAGTATACGTTGCAATGTGGTATTGTCGACTGTATAACTCACAAGATAAGGATTAGTACAATTAAATGTCATAAACATACACTATGAACAATTTATATGCAATTGATTGGCCGAACACCTAAGTTGCATAGCGTTTAAATCGTCTTGTAGACGATAATGATGTTGGGGATTAGTGTATGATAGAAAAAGTTTCCCATCGTCCGCATACATGAGTACACGGGCATGTGATATAACAAAGGGGAGATCAATTATAAAAAGAGTGAACCTGTTTAGAGGTAGTCAGCCTCAGCATTACTCTTTGGGTCCTACCTTTTAAATAAGAATTAATCCAAAGCAAAAGGGATAGAGGAAAACCTATGCGGTCAAGTTTCAAAAGTAAAATGTCATGGTGCACAGAGTCAAACGCCTTACTGAAGTCAGTGTAAATGACATTAGCTTGCATTTTCGAAAGGAAAATGGAAGGAAGTAAACTCAAGCCTATTGACCGATTCTTTACGAATCAATGTTCAACAATGGAAACAGCTGATTTACAGAAATGCTACAAATTCGAAGTGATTTGTTTTTCAAATAGTTTAGGAATAGCTGACAGTTTGCAATGGCCCAGTAATTTTGTATATCAGACTTTCCATCTTTCTTGTAGAGAGGAATGATATAATATTCCTTCCAAATAGATGAAATGACAAAAGATTCAAGAGATAAATTAAAAAGCTTTAGCAATGGATAAAGAAGGGAAGAACTACACTTCTTGAGTAGACAACTAGGAATATTGTCAGGCCCAGGAGAGTAAGAAAATTTTAAAGACTGTATAGCTAAAAGGAGTAAAATAGTGGGAGCACGTATAGACCTAGAAAAAGAAACAGTATAAGGGTAAGAACTTTATTATGACTGTGATGTTCTATTGTTACTTTGATTACCGGAATTGCTTTCTTTTGAACGACTTCTTTGTCTGTTTGATTGTTTTCGGCGCCCATTTGGTCCCGAACCTCGCTTAGCTTATTCTCTTTGGCCAAATCTATCTAATCTTTCCTGTGGTTCGTTTATACGTCTAGCTTGTCTTTGGTTGTAGTAAATTCCCTTTTCTGGCAATCGCTATTTCATAAGCTGTTACTATATCGGTTTTTGTCTCTACCTCTGACTGTTTAACCTAATGGTCCGCATAGTCTATTTAGAAATGTCAAACATTGTTTGGTAAAAAGTTTACTTTTAGTTTCGATAGCCGTTTGATTAATTTCTTTTTATTGTTCAAGATTGAGAAGAGCCGTTTGAATATCTATTATCTTCTCGTACAGGATTCCTACTGGGTAACTTTGAAGTGAAACGATACCTAGGTCTGCCATAAGACTATGCTCAGTTCTCTCGCTCGCGAAGAGGGTTATAAGTTTACTCTATATTTCATCGCACCTTAACCTAGTTCCGGACTGATATGGTACTTCATGAGCTTTGTCCAGAACTTTGTTTCTGATTGCCCTTAGTATCATTAGTCCGGTTGGCGTTTGGTCTGTCCCTCTTATTAGAATTAATATCTCTTTAACATTTGTAATAAATTCTCATAGTCCTTCCCGTCGTATATTGGCATGGTTTTATAAAATTTTATAAATTAAAGCTACCTATTATTTCTTGCATGTGCAAGTTGGCAGGTTGTGCTGGGGGTATTTCCTGATCAACGGACTTGGTTTCGGATGATTCTTTTTCTCTTATATCTGGGATGCTACTAGTGCGTTTGGCACCTCTTGTAGGAACCATTCTCCTAATCCCACCTAAGTTAGACATGAACGGCAATATATTTTAAATAGTTAATTATGTGTTATATATGTATATATACTTATATGTATGTATGTTTGATGTTGTTCCTCCGTGTAGTGAGAATGAAGTTTTAATGGTGTATGCATTGTTTATGTGCAATATATTGAATATCAAATCTTTGTCTGGCAATTGAGTGTGACGTGAGAAAAAAAGGCAAATTTAAACGTTCAATATTCTTTTTAATTTTCTTTTTTTTATTTTTATAATTCGTTTTTTTTTTTTTTTTTGAAGACGAGGTTCGTGAAAGATGCACCGCTTGTTGTCATAAATGTGCTGAAGCAAGGCTAAGACCCTTTCTCGCTGCAGTGCTTTTGCCTAACAGACAACATTTATGTAATGGTTCCTCGTCTTACAATATTGCGATTTCCGTGTGCCTACTGTGTTGGAATTTCGTATTAAGTTGCTGCATTTTTTTTTTGCAGCAGGTTAACTCAATATATACGCATGCATGCATACGCTATATATAGACATTTTGGACTTTATTTCCTGTAATTATACCCTGAACCCATTAAAAATGTGTATAAGGGTAAATTGTATTTGTGCAAAATCCAAATGTATGTAACAGGCAGAAGGAAGCATCTCTTCCTGAGGATGTCTATCATCCAACTTTGGAGATTGCAATGCTAAATTGTAATCCTTTCATTTCGTGCTCATCAGCCAATAAGCCCCGCTATTGCTTTCGCAAAGGAAATTATTCTTTGCTGAATCAGCTTATTTATTCAACCGATTGGTCTTTGTTATATGACTCAGTTGATATGAATACAGCCATTAATTTTTTTTATATCACCCTAAACTCCCTCTTAGATGTGTGTATTCCTAAGTCAATTCCTTCGACTACTTTTTCAAAACCACCCTGGTTTACTCCCAGATTATCACATCTAAAATATGTAAAATCCAAATATTTTAAAAAGTTTATAAAGTCTGGTTCGTGTACAGACTTGGCTAAATATTCCATAGCCAAGTCGAACTTCTTTATTCTTCATTCTCAATGCTATGAGAATTATCTAATTCGTTGTAAAAGGCAATTCGCCCGAAATCTGAGACAGTTTTATAATTTTGTAAACTTAAAACGCAAATCTTCAAGTTTGCCATCTTCTTTTTTTCTTGGTATGGATAAAGCTAGCAATGACACTGATTCTGCTAACCTCTTTGGTAATTTTTTCCAATCAACTTACTCTTCAGTCTGTCCTAATACTAATTCTTACCCTTATACTATTTCTTCCGCTAGTTCCATACCTCCCCCCATTATTTCACACTCCTCTCTCCTATTAGCTATAAACTCTTTAAAATCTTCTTACTCTCCTGGGCCTGACAATATTCCTAGTTGTCTACTCAAGGAGTGTAGTTCTTCCCTTTTTTATCCATTGCTAAAGCTTTTTAATCTATCCCTTGAAACTTCTGTCTTTCCATCTCGTTGGAAAGAATCTTAGATCATTCCTCTTCACAAGAGAGGTGGGAAGTCTGATATACAAAATTACAGGGGCATTGCAAAACTGTCTGCTATTCCTAAATTATTTGAAAAAATAATCACTTCGAATTTGCAGCATTTCTGCAAATCAGTTGTTTCCCCTGTTCAACATGGATTCGTAAAGAATCGGTCAACTACGACCAATCTGCTTGAGTTTACTTCCTTGGTAAATGATGCTTTCCTTTCGAAAATGCAAACTGATGACATTTACGCTGACTTCAGTAGGGCGTTTGACTCTGTGCACCATGACATTTTACTTTTTAAACTTGACCGAATAGGTTTCCCTCTATCTCTTTTGCTTTGGATTAATTCTTATTTATAAGGTAGGACCCAAAGAGTAATACTGAGGTTGACTACCTCTAAAAGGGTTCACGTTACTTCTGGTGTTCCTCAAGGTAGTCATCTTGGACCTTTACTCTTTACTCTTTTTATAAATGATCTCCCCTCTACGATGGTCTAAAGAGCTTAACGATCCTTTTATAACAAAACTTCTGTACATCTCTCTTGTTCGCCCTATCCTTGAATACTGCTCTTGCATCTGGTCTCCACAGTATATCAACAGCCAGGATCGTATTGAATCTGTTCAGAAGCAATTTCTGCTTTTTGCCTTACGAGGTTTAAATTGGGACCCTAATCTTCGGTTGCCGTCCTACTCCAGCAGACTGCTTCTTTTCAACCTTCCGTCGTTAATCAACCGTAGGACAATTCTCGGTGTTGTCCTTCTACGTAAGTTGATTATTGGCGACATAGATTCTCCTTTTCTGCTAGGGCGTCTTCAATTCTCTGTTCCGGCTAGACTAACCAGAAATAATCGCCCCTTATTCCTATTTCCGTGCACAACAGATTACGCTATGCACAATTCTTTTCGCGTGCTATGTAAAAATTATTATAGTTTGCATCACGTTTTCTCTACCGAACTGTCTCTACCCCTAATAAAATCGTTGCTTCCAGGATACCTTCGGGAAGTCGCTGACCATTCCCAGCCATGAGCAGGGGCATAGCTAGCCGGACAGGCTGAAAAATTTTCCCCCACCGGCTCGGTGATTTCCCATTACTTTTCTCTTTGTCCTATCCACTTAACACTCTTTATCTAACTTACATTGCTTTACTTTATTAACAATTTTCTTACTTTCTTTTTTCCTATTTATTGTATTTTCTTTATTAATATAGCAAATTAAGATTATTTTTAATTTCACTTGAGATCACTTTTTTCCTACTTACAACCTTCTGCTTAGATGTAGGCTCTAATAGCGCCACTGACAAAATTAGCTGTGAAAAGGCCGGACTGGCAAATAAAACACCTCCATCGGTCGGTGATGCTATTTAGAAAATTGTATCCTTTAACTAGGCTTTTAGCATATAATTCTATTGTACAATCTTTTGAATAATGAGGAAGACACTCGTTTTGTCGACCATTAATAAATAAATAAATAAATAAATAAAAATCTCCGACCCCATAAAGTATATATATTCTTGATCAGCACCAATAGCCGAGTCGATCTAGCCATGTCCGTCTGTCTGTCCGTCCGTCCGTCCGTCCGTCCGTATGTATGAACGCAAGGATCTCAGAACCTATAAGAGCTAGAGACTTGAAAATTTTTATAGGTGCTCCTAGTTTCCGCGCAGATCGAGTTTGTTTCCGATAATCGATAGCTTACTCCGTTTCCAAGCAATCGATAAAAACAATAATAAAAATCGATATCGACATCCTGTTTTTTTTAGCAAATTGGGTAAATAATAAGAGCTATGATACATGATATGTTGCTTCTAGAATATTATAGATATTTCAAGTATCTTTCATTTCATACCTATCGCCACCTCCCCGCTACCACCCCAGAGCTATAAATCAAGTTAACAACCCAACTTTTATTGCCAACCAATTTAAACCATAATTTAAATGCAATTGACTTTTCAGAATACACAAATATTCTATGGTACAATAAGATATACTGTAGAAAATTTTATAAAGATCGGTTAAGAATACCCAAAGTTATATGCAACTGCGCAATTGAATGGGGCAGCAGCTTTAAGAATTTCTGTATACATGTACACACACACATTCATGCGCGTCTGCTTCGCATTCTAACAGCATGGTAATTGCATCTTTATTTTTGTAATGTTATTTAAGTTCCTTTTTTATCATAAGTACTTAATTGTTGGTGTGGCTGCTGAGTAGAGGCATAGCAGGTGGTGCGGTCTGTCGCGAGTTCGAGCCTTACCGGGGAAAGGATTATTTTTTTTGTTTTTTGCTGGTGTGGCTGTTTATTAGAGTCGACAGCAAGTAATGCGGTCAGTTGAGAGTTCGAGCTCTGCCAAGGGAACTTTTTTTTATTAATTTATTTGGTATTGGAATAAGAGGGTTCAGGGTATGCCCTAGTCGGGAGCTCCCGACTAGAATCTCTTACTTGTTTTTTTATTACAGCAGGTTCATTCCATCCATGTATATACATCAATCTGTATAACACCGTATGGTTTCTAGCACGAAAAAGGGGTTGCATGACGACTAATATATGTGTGTTCTTTGATAATATTATTTTTGTTTATTATTAAAAAAAAGGTGCACTGAACTTGTTTTATATTATGCATGTGTTTTCTTCATGCTTACTTCACGTTTACATTTAAATCAGACTCATGTTATTGCGATCATAATCGTCTACATCTTTTGGGAGGCAAGTTCCTCTAAGGCTCTTCTTCTTGTCCACAGAGTTGCGCCAGTTACCTTCTTGGCCGTGGTCGATGGTAACAAATTGTATAGATTATGTAGATATTATATATAAATGGAATTGAAAATAAGACCACAATGTTTCTGTACTGTTTTAAAGGACGAAATTTTGGAAGCCGAATAACTAATCACGAATCGGGACAGGGGAAGGGTAAGAGAGAAGAAGAAAGATACTTAGAAAGATAGATTTCCTCAAACGTCCATAGTGGTGTTATGGCCACCCCATGTTGGGATACCGTGGTCTTATGCCCACCCCTACCATGGTCACCAGGCTGCTCGCCTACCCCTTTGACGCACTAGGGCGTTATTCTTTTAGCGACGGCGTACTTCACTGCGACATGATTTCCAGATTAAAACGGTAGCGTATTCAAGATTCATTATAAATATTTTATTTCTGAACATTATAATTCATGCCAAAGAAAATAATATTAAGAATATTCAAAAGATACACTACCGCCGAACATTCACGTTTAATAGGCGACGAAGGTCCTGCGGAGAGTTTTCCGAAACAGGGTTACACTTTCGACAAGTGGGTTTGTAAGTGTCAACGGCACCACAGACGTAACAAAATACACGACGACTTTTAAACATTTTTAATATCTGGGTCTGTATTCCTCGCAATTCCAGCAAATCAATTTTTCGGGAGAATGTACAGCATTTATGTCCCCAGTTTCTCTGTGTCAGATCCGTCCTTGTTGTATCGTCATGGACTACCTCGTTGACTACGCGTTTTGGTTTAATTGGTCGATAAATTGACTTGGAAAGGTAATTCGAATTGAACACTTCATTCTTGTGACATTCTTTGCGTAATGCCGCAAGGTTTTAGGTTGCGCTTGACATTGGTCACTAACTCTGAGTCTGACATTGGTTCCCATTACGCATATGACAAGGCAAGGAACGCATCTAAAAATTCATCAAAGCTTTCGGAACCTCGTTGTTTGCGTCTTCTAACCATATTTTTGATGTCTTCGTCTGAACGGTGGTCTTTATATCTATCTTGCATGCATGTGCACAAATTGAACCAGCCTGTTTGTTCAGTCGTACGGTGATATCTTCAAAAAAATGTCAAAGCTGGTCCGGTAAACAGCGAATTGGCAAACTGATATAGCAACCTAAAATTGTCATTTAAGGATTGTGAAGTCAAGCAATTCATGCGATATATTAAGTCATCAACTAAGATATCATTAGCCAAGCCTGAAAATCTGACTTGCCAACTGGATATGAAACTCGATATTTTGTCGGGCCTCACGACTGCGTATTCACAGATCACATCACATCAGACTGAACACTAGCATTCGGCGTAGAAAATCATTTTCCCATTCTAATTGGGGTCCTTCACGTGACTCCTGATAAAAGTTTAAATTTCTAACTGCAGCATTTATTTCTTTGAACAAATGGACGCCATTTCCGCTTCCAGTGCTTTACTGATAAGCAGCTACACACGCTGTTCTGACAAACCAAGTGATTCCCTAGAAAGTTGGTTATTTCGCGATACCACTTGCTTCCGTGAGGACGGTCCACTAGGACGACCTCTGGCGGCTTTAGGAGTATTGCGAGCATAACTTCGGGTAGTAGTTCGGGACCGAGGAACGGATTCCGTTTTAGGAGGTCTTTGCGAAGCCACTGCACTGCTATCTTCCAATAATTCTCGATTACAAACTCGTTTGCAAGTGAGACATGTCTCCTTTCTTCTTACCCATTAATTTAGGTAATTTCAATGAAATTCTTTAGCGCATGGAGTTTCTACAATGTCTGCATCACCAATTGATGACTCATTGCAAATAGTACACACTACAGGTGCTTCGCTGAGAGCTACATTTTCCTGACTGCATACGAAAGCCATAATCTATTAATCGATTATAAATGGTCGAAGAGTTAAAATGAAATTAATCCCAAAAGGATTCTAATTTTAAAATATATACGAAAAGCGCTTATAAGCGATAATTACGATAATCGGAAACGGGTTTCCCGCAGAAAAGAAACGTTTAAGGCACTTCGATATTGATATAACAATAATCTAACATATTATAAATTGAATGCATCGCATAATCTGATTCTCTATATTTGGTATATCTCGTAATGAAAAGCAAACCAATTATTTTACTAAATCAGTATTGAGTTGTCTGATCTAAGTCGAAGAGGGACGAGTCGAAATAATCCAACCAGAACAATTCTCAATTCAACGATATCAAACGGAATGTTATTGCTCCCTACCAACCTTATATCACTTGATAGAGAACCGACTCGAAAACAGATCTAAAAGTCCTCAATGAACCAAAAGTGGGGAAAACATAATAAGATTTCTAATGGAACAATATAACTGACCTAGTAAATAAATCGCACGATTCTTTTCTGGCTCCAACAAAAGACATCAGAATACGGGTTTGCCTTAACGCCGCTATGTGTCCAGGATATTCGATTTATTTTTTTTTTTAGAAAATCTGATTGGTCCATTTGTAGTTATAAATTTCCTTTCCTTATTTTATGGAATACGGTCCGTAGGTGTTGTATATGGGCTTGTAGTGAACTTGAAAATACTATTATATCATCCATATATACTAAACAGTGTATTCCTAGTCTCTGGAAGGTTTCGGGTGCATCAGTTAGCCCAAATGGCATTCTAATGAACTCAAAATGTCCACCTTTTGGCGAAAAGGCTTTCTTTTGGATGTCTTTCTCGTTCATTTCTATTTGATGATACCCGCTGGCTAAGTCTAATTCGGCTTTACCTATTCTATCCAAAACTTTGTTGATTATAGGCATTGGGTTCTTATCGTTGATTGTTTTTTCGTTTAAATTTCTAAAATTTACCACTAATCTCCATTTTGCTCCTCCTTGCGTATCTGAGCTATTGTGTACAAACCATACATGTACACACCACGGGGAGTGACTGTGTCTAATTATCTTTTAGTCCAGTAATTTGTCTATTTGTCTTTTAACTTCCTTACGATCGTTAAATCCATATCTGTATTTTGTAAAGACGGGAAATTCGTCTGTCGTTGGAATTTGGTGTTTGACTCGTTTTTTTTCGTCGTAAAAGATTTCTGGAAATTCTGCACAAAGAGTCTTTAGTTTCTTTCTTTCTTCTGTGTTCAACAGTAGGGTCATTATTTTCTCATCAAAATTGTTGGAATTTAATAAGTTCTTTTACGTCTAGTGGTTTGTCAAAGCGAATGATGGTTTCTGTATCTGTAGAGTTGGTGACTACCATCATGCTAAAATGTTCTGAGTACAGTCCCTTTGAGATAGTCAGTCCATTCTAGGTTACAGGAATTTTTAAGATCTTCCTTATTGCGTCTACTATAGCTTGTTTTTCCTATTATGTATTGCCTTGAGTTGATCGGTATTTCTGTTTTGGTTGTCTGAAGAATTGATCGTCCAAGGTCTACTTTTGCTTTTAATTGTTTTAAAGATCCATTCCTATTAGCCCGATAAAGTACGAGTGTAATTTGAATGATTAGAAATTAGCTGTTCCCTCTTGTTCGAATTCGTGAAATAATTTTAACGTACACATGTGGTTTAATGTATGCGTGTTTATTATTGTTTTCATAGTCGTTGGTTTTATTAATTTTATGTGAAATTTCCCTAGTACAAATTGGGGGTCAATATTTGATATTGTGGATTCTGTATTTGTTAAAAATTTTAGTTGTTTCCCAGATCGAAACTTTAAAATGTACCGTAAGAGAGAACTATGCGTGCTCTTGCTTATGTACCCTGGTAGGTCCCTGAGGCTGCATATTGAAAATTTTCGTTATCATTTATATTGTGTGTTTCTTCTTGATTGTTGCCCTGGGCTTGATTGTTCCTATAGTCTTTGTCTTTGTCTGTCCGCTGGATTTTTCATTTTTAATGTATCTGTCGTTGTTGTACCCTTTCTGCTGTCTATTATTACTCTGGTCTCGTCCATTTGATTTATTTTATTTTATTTATTAATGGTTGACGAGTGTCTTCCTCATTATTCAATAGATTATACATACAATAGATAATGAAATTATATGCTAAAAGCATAGTTAAAAAACACAATTTTCTAAATAGCATCACCGACCGATGGAGGTGTTTTATTTGCCAGACCGGGCAGCTGTGACCCATTTCACAGCTAATTTTGACGCTATTAGAGCCTATATCTAAGCAGAATGGTGTTAGTAGAGAAAATAGTGTTTTTCAGTTAATATTAAAAATAATCCTAATTTACGATAGTATTTAAGAAAATACAATAAATAGGGAGAAAGAATGACAGAAGCTATTAATAATGTGAAGGAATTAAACAAGATATATAGCATTTTTTGTAGATAGGATAGAGAGATAGTAGTCGGGAGCTCCCGACTAGGGCATACCCTGAACCCTCTTATTCCAACATCATATAAATTAAAAACAAGTAAGAGGTTCTAGTCGGGAGCTCCCGACTAGGGGATACCCTGAACCCTCTTCTTCCAACATCAAATGCATATATATTTATTCTATTTTAGAAGCTATATATCAAGTTTGGTGACTCTAGCTCTTATCATTTACCAAAATTGCCCAAAAAACAGGATATCGATATCGACTCTTATCGATTGCTTGGAAACGGAGTAAGTTATCGATTATCGGAAAAAACTCAATCTGCGCGGGCACTAGGAGCACCTACATCTAAAATTTCAAGTATCCACCTCTTATAGGTTCTGAGATCCTTGCGTTCATATATACAGACGGACGGACGCACAGGCGGAAATGGCTAGATCGTCTCGGCTTTTGATGCTGATCAAGAATATGTATACTTTATGGGGTCGGATATGCTGTCTTCTGCCTGTTACATATATTTGGATTTTGCACAAATACAATACCCATTTTTAATGGGTTCAGGGTATACAAATTTAAATTCATGTTCGTATTTCATTATACATGACGGTAAAAGAATAAAGTTTTATAAAACTAAACTCAATCTTAATCTCATACATGAACGAGATTAGTCTTCAAATCAATATTAAATTAATTCACTACTGATCTGAATGATGCACAAAAAAAATTATGTAACTACGAAGGCTGATTAAGAGTACACCCGCTGACTATTACCGCGACTCAAATAATATGTACCATTCAATAAGTTGGCTTTTAACCGTTTGTTCTCTCACACAGTACTACTAAATCAGACGGAAAGCAATGAAATTTAAATTTTAGGTGTTCTTATACCCTTTGCTTATACCTACGGCCAGTATGCCGTTTAACAGTTATATTAGATGTTGTAAATCCGAGTGAGTGTGCGCACTGATTAGCTATCAACCAGATCTGCGCTCAAGAATGTACGGGCATCAATGGGTCGAACACGTGGTCACGTTGGTCTGGCTGTGCGTGCAGTAAGAACTATTGGCTAGCGAGGCTCAACGCTTATTTTCAGAAAATGAGACGATGTTGAAATCTTTTTCCGGCCTTAGGAAATTCGCTCCCTGCTACCAGTGTAGATCGTCGCTACTTGGTGCTTTGGGCTTTGGCTTTGGCTCCTGCAAGGGCTACGCGTTATGCGTAATTATTTTCTTTTGGCACGCAATAATGCAGCCCCGCAATTTATCCTGCACCTTCCTATGACTTCCGCAGACACGAAAGGCACCCCTCGACTCCAGTAACGAACCCTTAGTGAAGATTTGTCAGTATCCGAATTCTGAAATTTTTTTTATTTCTGTGAAAGGTAATAGCCAAGGGTCCGGGAACGCATGATGTCTATATTTGCTTTTTTACCAGGCACTTTGTCGAGCTTTAATGCCGATACACGTGGGTTTATTACGCCCACGTGTAAATGGAACTTTATAATTTTTTGTCTATACAATACATTTTTATGCTACAAACTTATTACAGAAGAAAACGGCGAGAGAGAAAAAGAAGAAAACACTTGCTCACTCAAACGATCGGGCGTTTATCTGTTGCTATCGGAGCTCGAAGAGCTTAAAACGATTGGTTATGTGTCCTTATCAAAAATTAAACCCATTTGGACAGTAACCAAAAAAAAATATGTGTGTACAATTTTGTTTTGTCTCCATCGACGAAAGATCTTTCTCCGGGATTTCTGCGGCTAAATAAAAGATTCCATTATAATGTTATGATTGAATTTTCGATAATGCACATATTCGTTTGCTTTGTGATTGTTTTTTTTCTTCTGTTTTATGGGTTTAATTCAATTGAACAAGCATTTACTCTTGTTTTCTTTTCACTTGGCTGGTTAGTCAACGAGAAAACTAAGACAAAGCAATATTAAGGCAAGTAAGAGGTTCTAGTCGGGAAATCCCGACTAGGGGATACCCTGAACCCTCTTCTTCCAACATCAAATGCATATAAATATTCTATTTTAGTAGCTATGTCATTATATTTTTATTATATATATTATTTACCAAAATTACCCACAAAATCGGATATCGATATCGATTTTTATCGATTGCGTGGAAACGGAATAAGTGACGATTATAGGAAGCAAACATTTTATATGTTATGTTTAATGGGCTGAATTCTGCTACTAAAAGGGCCGATCTACTACTAAAAACAACAATGAAGAGTTGACGAAATTCATGACCTCCTTTTAGGCATAGCAGAAATCAAGTGAAAAGCGCCACTACAATGCGTTAATTGTAATAAGGTGATTTGCTGTGATATTTTTAATGGTAAGTATACGGTTATGGGTCTTAATGGCTTCCAAGTGTAGCCTTTTTAAGTTCAGTTCATCTATGGTGTTGTTTACCTTTACTTCTTTGTAAAGTGGTATCATGGCGCTGATGCTGTCTTCTAATTTAGTTTCCATGTTCTTAAATATTTGGTCTTTTATAACAATGTTGCAATCCTTGTATGTTATTAACGCATTTCCGTTTATTTTAAATTTCTTAGTGCAGGTCGGGTTTACTTGACGGTTACTTCATTTAGTACCAGGATGAACCCTTATTCTGGTTCTCAAATTTGCTCTCGTTCGCCAACCTCCATTGCGTCACATGTTGCTTTTTCCTCATTTAATAATCCTTTTAGGCAGCTTAGATCCCACCTTGGAACCCCAGCAACTTGTGTCTTACAAAAATATTATTTATGAATTTTGATACATTTTTGTTTAGAGCTTTCAATGTTATTCTTTTTATATACTATATTTTCTGGTATTTTTACATATTTTGTGATATTAAGTGGTAACGGGATAATGTGCGTAATTTTAAATTCTTCTGGTTTAAGGGTCGGGAAAAACAATATTGGCTTTCTTTATAAACGTGTACATTTCTAAATGTCTGTATGAATGCTCTTGTGATATTATTTTTAAGTTTTGTTTGGACCTAATGTCTATGATTTTTATCCCCTGAACCCATTAAAAATGGGTATAAGGGTATATTGTATTTGTGGAAAATCCAAATGTATGTAACAGGCAGAAGGAAGCATATCCAACCCCATAAAGTATATATATTTTGGATCAGCATCAATAGCCGAGTCTATCTAGCCATGTCCGTCCATCCGTCCTTCCGTATGTATGAACGCAAGGATCTCAGAACCTATAAGAGCTAGAGAATTGAAATTTTAGATGTAGGTGCTCCTAGTGCCTGCGCAAATCGAGTTTGTTTCCGATAATCGATAACTCGATAAAAATCAATATAAAAATCAAATTCCTGTTTTTTGAGCGAATTGGGTAAATAATAAGAGTCACCAAACTTGACATATAGCTTCTAAAATAAAATATATATATGCAGTTGATGTTGGAAGAAGATGGTTCAGGGTATCCTCCCTAGTCGGGAGCTACCGACTAAAACTTCTTACTTGTTTTTTTTTCGTTTTTGCTGTTAGTACTGCACTGCTTGAAATTTGTTGTTTCGGCATGCTGTAAGTGCTACACTGCTCGACTTTTTTTTTCGGCGTGCTGTATGTAATGTATCCAGTCCAGTTTGAGTACTTGTAAGATACTGATTTACTCTTACGAATCCTAGGTCTTATATACCAACAGAGTGTCTTTTTTTAGGTCTGCTGTCAATGCATTTTCGGCAAGGTTTAATTATGATGATTTTCTCACCCTTGCGTATTTCACTTGTAGAATCTTAAGCGACCACATTTGCTCTATCTATTTTTATGCTGCTGGCTCCACTCGTACAATATGGTGTGAGATATATTTTTACCGAGGGTCAAAGTGATACTCGGTGTCACGTGCTCATATGTGAAAATTCTGCGGAGGGCCGACAAAGGTGATAGCCTGTAAATTTTTAGTTACAGTGTTTTTTCTAATCAGATATACAATTAATTTATCGACTAAAATGAGTACAATTTATAACAATGCATGTCCACACACTTAGTGGAAATTTTAAACTTTTATTTTAACGTGGTGTCTCTTTTACTTTTCCTATGTAAGGGGGCATAATGGTTTCTTGTCTTTCTGTGTAAATTGGATTTTGAAGTCTCTGAATCTTAATATCCAATTTTGATCTAAAAATTGATTAAAATTATGGGTATTTTACTCTTTGTCCCAAATTTTTTTTTGATGTAAGCAATTTATTTCTGTAATGAATTGAATTGCCTGTGCTTCTTGAGTTACATTAATTCTGATATTCTGAGTTCTTTACTAGTGGCCTTAAATTTATATACGTCTTTCATTGACTGCTTTGCTGTAGGACATACTTATAATATTCTTTTCATTTTTCTCCAAACCTCTTTCTACATTCTTTGAATCAGTTTCCAACAATTTAAGTTGCCTATTACTCTTTTTAGATTATATATTACTAACTTGACTCCCAAATACCTCCGAAGTGGGGTCCTGCCGGCGGGATGAAATGACACTGAACTTTTTAATTTTCTTCAATATATATACTTATAAACCCACCATCCCAGCAATTAACAAATGTCTTGTAAGATTGCTGAACCTGGGGAGGCCGAAGCCAGTAGCTTCCTTACAAATAGCTATTTTTTTTCTCTCAGTATTTTGTACATGTTCTTTTTTCATGTGCTTGTATGCCAGTAAACGGGCACACTATGATAACTGGTCTTGTGAAAATTACATCATGGAATTAAATCTTTACTTTTACTTTACACGTAATTGTACCTTTCTTGCGGCAGAAACCCTCTTACTGGGCTCATGCCTCTAAATTTAAAGCATTGTAATGCATAATGCCCTGCTACCTTGTAAACTAGGCAATTTTCCGAGAGGTCCAAATAAATTTTCGATTTTTTCTCCTCGTCCTTCATTGAACATTGAGAACTCAACCTTTGCTCTAAATACTCCATTACGTCGGACAGTTTTTGAACTTCTTTTGTTCTATTCACATGATTTTCATATGATTGCAAAGTTTCTCTATTAAACGTACAAAAAAATCATGTGTGCATGAATTACATCTACGTCTACTGGTAAGACCGATTTCAATTTTATTAAATGTATAAATTCATCAATTGAATCAATAAATGCTTTAATGTGCTCTGCTGAATCACTGTGGTGGGTACCTGCATTTCCGGGAGTATTGGTGGCTCCTCTGTTTTTAATTGGCTACCATCAATTTCTGTTTGACATCTTACTTGAATCTGTTCTGCTAGTTCTTCAATCGTGTTCTATACATCGAATTCTAGCGTTTTAACCTTCCTATTGAAGGTAATATCGCTTTCAAACTATTTTGTTAACAACAATATTTCATTCACTATTTCATTTCAAGAATATACTTTCTTTCTTTTTCTCAACCTGCGTTTACTCAAAAAATTTCTTCAACATACCCTGTCGAAATCATCGGTCCTCTTCTTTCTTATCCTTGATCTACACATTGTTATTTTTTAGGTCATTTTTAAATACATAAAAATGTATTATATTTTGTTTGCACAGTTATTTTTAAGAAAATTACTTTACCCTGAACCCATTAAAAATGGGTATACGGGTATATTGTATTTGTGCAAAATCCAAATGTATGTAACAGGCAGAAGAAGCATCTCCGACCCCATAAAGTATATATATTCTTGATCAGCACCAATAGCCGAGTCGATCTAGCCATGTCCGTCTGTCCGTATGTATGAACGCAAGGATCTCAGAACCTATAATAGTTAGAGAAATTTTATATGTAAATCGATAAAAATCGATATCGATGTTGTGTTTTTTTGGGTAATTTTGGTAAATAATAAGAGTCACCAAACATGATATGTATATGGATATATGGATTTGATGTTAGAAAAAGAGGGTTCAGGGTATCCCCTAGTCGGGAGCTCCTGAGTAGAACCTCTTACTTATTTTGTTTGTTATTGCGAGGTGATCTTGCCGCCGTTTTCGTTTTATTATATATGTGAAGTACGAAACTATTTGTTAGTTAAAATGTTTTTAAGTCCTGCCTTGCTCGACTAGTTATTTGATTCGGCGTGCTGCTATTACTGCACTGCTCGAAGTTTTCGTTGGGCCTTGCGGTTTTTCTGGCACTGCTTGAAGGTTAGTAGTTCTGCGTGCTGATCTTGGCTGCACCGCTCGAATGCCGAAATGAACGAGGCCTCATATACTAACAGAGAGTCTTATTTTAGGTCTGCTGTCAATGCATTATCGACAGAGCAGCAGCAGACAGGGCAATAAACTATTGTGTTTAATTAGGGTGTTTTCTAACATGATATTTCTTAGCGTAAGTCACTTTAGAATCTCAAGCGACCACATGCACTACATATTTTTCTGCTGCAAACTGCACTTGTACATATGGTGTGAGTTATATTACTATTATTATTTACTGGGGTCAAACTGAGACTCGGTGCCACGTGTTCATGTGTGAACATTCTGCGGAAGGCCGACAAAAGTGATGGCCTGCATTAATTATAAACAAGTAAGGGGTTCTAGTCGGGAGCTCCCGACTAGGGAATACCCTGTACCCTTGTATTCCAACACCAAATAAATTAAAAACAAGTAAGAGGTTCTAGTCGGGAGCTCCCGACTTGGGGATACCTTGAAACCCCCTCTTCCAACATCAAATGCATATATAAGTTAACACATAACACTTAATATATAATATTTCATAAGTTATAATCAACCCTCGCTATCGCGTGCTTCATAAGTTAAAGAACAGCCCCCGCAATTGCGACACTGCATACTTTGTGTCAGCGCGCAATAGCTGCAATGGTCAGCAGCGGTAAGCAGACACTTTTGTTTTGCTGCAAGAGTTTCCCTTATTGCCTAAGATTTTGCTGAGTCGGCTGGCCGACCATGACATTGTGGCGTGATGCGAGTTTTGGCTTAGCTTAAGTAAAACTTTCTGTGCATTAAGTTTCTTTAGTTTTGAATTCAGCGCTCTTCCAATAAGTCGCTTAAATAAATATTCACTCCGGCACTTAGCCGTTAAATAATTTGTTTTATTGTCTGAGCCCGAGGCCAGCAATAAGATGCACAGTCGCCTGTCAACCTAATCTTCAGCCACTACAGGACTGAAGGATGTTAATTGGCGCCCAACTAGTGGTCGGACTCCACAACCAAAACAAGTAAAACAGCAGCACAGGAGCTGCAACAACTAACAACAATTAAGACAGCAGCGCGGGAGCTGCAACAACCAACAACAATTAAGACAGCAGCGCAGGAGCTGCGAGTGACCAATTTTATAATGAAAATTTTTTTTTGTGTTAATTGAATCATGTAAGTGGATACTCTACCCAAAATTTTTCTTCTTTTTTTATTTTAGTTAGTACTAGTGAGTATTTTATATTGCAACAGATCATATAAAAAATTTTTTTTTAAATAATAATAATCAGAACCAAGTTTCTGAAACACGTGAGAGTGACTGCTTTGAGAATTTTAGTTGAAACAATTTATCATCCAGATCGTTAATAAAATTACTTTGTGTTACTTTCTATGTGTCTAAAATTGTGCTATATAATACATACAGTTCTCGTGGTTCAGAGCTGCGACGTTTTTCGACCCATCTTTTGACGGCCCATTTTATTTTTCGCGGCCACTGGCCTGCGCATGTCACGGTTCAGCCAATATAGAAACCCTCGTAAGCAGTCTAGCGACTCAGATTCCGACTGTGACATTCGCATCAGAGTCCCGGCTACAAGACTTCTCCCTGCAGTTCTCCCACCATCAGGTAAAATGGATCCAGATCAGCTTAGGGAAGTAGTAAGGACGGCTATCAGCAATGCTTCAGCCGAACAGGCCGCTGCAAACCAGCAGAGGGAGCAAGCGTTGACTTAAAGAATTAATGAGTTAGCTGAACAAATAGCAGCAGCAAACGTTGCCGCCCCACAAGTAGTAGCATATGCTGCTATAGGAATTAGAAACGACATTCGCTGTGACGAGCCGCTAGATGCCGTCAAGTGCTTACCTGAGTTTGCAGGAGTACAGGAATCTTATGTATCTTGGAGGCAGGCAGCATTAGCCGCTTACGAGATCTTCAGACCACATAATGGCAGTTCTCGTCATTATCAGGCTGTTATCATCATAAGAAGCAAGATTAGGGCCCCGCAGACGCGGTGCTCATTTGGTACAGTATTGAACTTTGATGCGATAATAAATCGCCTAGATTTCACATACAGTGACAAGAGACCAATTCATGTCATTGAACAGGAATTAGGTACCTTGAGGCAAGGTGGCCTATCCCTGCTTCAATATTACGATGAAGTAGAGAAGAAACTTACTATTCTCACTAACAAAGTTAACATGTCATACGAGCCGGCTTTAGCAAAGGGCCTATGTGAAAAATTCCGCGACGATGCGTTGCGTGTGTTCATATCGGGTCTCAAGCGCAGTCTTACAGATGTGCTCTTTGCAGCAAAGCCCAGAGATTTGCCTTCAGCGCTAGCTCTCGCGCAAGAAGTCGAGTCAAATCATGAAAGGTACGCATTCGCGGCTAATTTCGCAAGAAGTCTAGAAGACAAAGAGCGCAAGCCGCATGCAAAAGCGCAGGGTCACCAACAGGAGAGGCATTCGCAACAAGCCGAAGCACAAGCTAGCGGTACAAGAATCCGCACTTTAGCAAGCAAAGCAAGGCCCCAGTGCAGACTGACCAACGAAGCAGCAGGCAGCACAATAATAATGGCGCACCGGTGCCCATGGAGGTCGATCCTTCCTTCTCAAGGGTCTTGCAGCCCACTCAGGCCCCTGCTTACGCGAATAGGAAGCACCCCGCATCTGACCGCACAGGCGGTCAGAGAAATCAGCAGAGGTTGAATCACGTCACGCAAGACGTGGGACAGGGGGCAGAGGCGTATGCTGATGCCGCCTCCAGCGCAGCGGCACAAATCAATGACGATGCTAGTTATGACTCTGATGCCCTCAATTTTTTAGGAGCAAATCCCTGCTACCCGTCATCAGACGAAGAGTAGTAGGGACTCACATGCGATTCCTCATAGACACGGGCGCGGCCAAGAATTTCATTCGGGCACAGGGTTGACCGTCCGCTCGGTAGAGTCCCCCTTCAAAATTCATCCCATTCACGGCGAGACACAAATTACACACAAATGCTTTGTTTCAATGTTTGGGTTAAAGGCAACCTTTATTATTCTGCCGCACTTGTCAACTTTTGATGGGATTGTAGGCCTTGACCTGCTAAAGCAGGCAGCTGCTTCGCTTTGTCTAGCTTCAGGACAACTTAAGTGGGGTACGGAGGTCGAACAAATCACCTTCCACACGTCCAAAAATGAAAATTTCATAAATGTAGACTGTGCAGAGGCATCCCCATTAGCTAGAAGTTCTTTTTTGAAAATGCTAAAGACCAGACAAAAGGCCTTTCCAGACCCAGACGAGGCGTTGCCGTATAACACATCAGTCGTGGCTACCATTAGGACCACAGATGAGCAACCGATCTATGCCAAGCTTTACCCATATCCAATGGGAGCAGGTGATTTCGTTAATAAAGAAATCAAGGATCTGCTAAAAAATGATATAATTCAAAAGTCCGTCTCTCCCTACAATAACCCAATATGGGTAGTAGACAAGAAGGGCACTGATGAAGCACGCAATAGGAAAATGAGGTTGGTAATGGACTTTCGTAAACTTAACGAAAGAACCGTGCCTGACAAATACCCTATGCCAAATATATCAATGATATTGGGGCATTTGGGGAGAGCCAAATTCTTTTCAACATTAGACCTCAAGTCTGGTTATCACCAGATCATACTCGCTGAACGCGACCGTGAAAAAACCTCTTTCTCTGTGAACGGGGGGAAATACGAGTTCAAAAGACTCCCCTTTGGATTAAAGAATGCAGCAAGCATCTTCCAAAGAACCATCGACAACATACTGCGAGAGCGGATTGGCAAATTTTGCTATGTTTATGCCGATGACGTAATCATCTTTTCAGAAGACGAGGAATCCCACATTAAACACGTGGATTGGGTCCTAAAAAGCTTACACGAAGCAAACATGAGGGTCTCCGTCGAAAAGTCACGTTTTTTTAGGAAAAGTGAGAACTTTCTTGGTTTCATAGTCACCAGCACTGGCGCCACGACGGATCCTGAAAAGGTTAGGGCAATACAGGAGTATCCAGAACCTAAAACACTGTTCGAGGTCAGATCATTTCTAGGCCTCGCAAGTTATTACAGATGTTTCATTAGGGACTTCGCCGCAATAGCAAGACCCATCTCGAATATCTTGAAGGGTGAAAATAAAACAGTCAGTAAGCATAGGTCCAGAAATATAAAGATTCAATTCTCTGAAGTGCAGCAAAGGGCGTTTCAGAAGTTGCGCGATATTTTGTCATCCGAGAATGTAATGCTCAGGTACCCCGATTTTAAGAAGCCATTCGATCTAACGACCGATGCTTCGGCTCACGGCATAGGTGCAGTTTTGTCTCAAGAGGGTCGTCCTATAACAATGATTTCAAGAACATTGAAGGACAGCGAGGTTAACTATGCAACAAATGAGAGAGAGTTATTGGCCATCGTATGGTCACTTGCCAAGTTAAGGCACTATTTGTATGGGGTGAAAGACATTAATATCTTCACTGACCATCAACCCTTGACATTCGCAGTTTCGGAATCCAATCCAAATGCGAAGATTAAAAGGTGGAAAGCGCGTATTGACGAGTCTAATGCACGTATCTTCTATAAACCTGGTAAGGACAATCTGGTTGCGGATGCCTTGTCAAGACAGCAGCTCAACGCTGTAAATGAACAAGAAGTTGAGTCCTGCGCAGCAACGATCCACAGTGAGGTATCTCTCACCAACACCATTGAGACAACAGACAAACCCTTGAATTGTTTTCAAAACCAAATAGTGCTAGAAGAGGCGCGTTTCCCCTTAAAACGAAGTTTTATTCTTTTTGGAAATAAGAAACGCTACTTGATCAGCTATACTTGCATCGAATAACTGCTAGACGAGCTCGATGTAGTTTCACCCAAATGCGTAAATGCTCTCCACTGTAATTTACACACGCTTGCAATGATACAAGATGCATTTGTTCGAAGATACGCGGCCACAAAATTCTGGCACTGCAAAAATCGCGTAGTGGACGTATTTGCGGTTGGAGAAAGAAGGGAAATCCTCACAGCCGAGCATAATAGGGCCCATAGGTCTGCACAGGAAAATATTAAGCAGGTACTCTCGGAGTACTACTTTCCAAAGATGGCAAAAATAGCCAATGATATAGTACAAAATTGCAAAACATGTGCTAGGGCTAAATATGATAGACAACCCAAAAAACAAGAACTTGGGGAGACACCGATCCCCTCACATGTAGGAGAGATGTTACACATAGACATTTTCTCCACTGACAGGAAATACTTTCTCACTTGCATCGACAAGTTCTCTAAGTTTGCTATTGTCCAACCGGTCCCTTCAAGAACCATTGTGGATCTGAAGCCAGCTTTAATGCAACTAATGAATTTTTTTCCAAGAGCCAGATCCATTTACTGTGACAATGAACCGTCATTGAATTCAGAGACCATCGTATATTTGCTCGCAAACAACTATGGGGTCAGCATTTCAAATGCACCACCATTGCATAGTATCTCGAATGGACAGGTTGAGCGCTTTCACAGCACTCTGTTAGAACTAGCCAGATGCCTAAAGATCGATAAGGGCATAACTGACACCGTAGAAGTCATTTTACTGGCTACAACTGAGTACAATAAGTCAATCCAGAGACCAGTCGATGTGGTTCAGGCGCACCCAGATGAGCCACAAGAAAAGATACAAGAAAAGATCAGAAACGCTCAGATGACGCTCAGGGCTAGGGAGAACGCAAATCGGCAGAATAGGGTCTTCGACGTTGGTGACAAGGTTTTGGTCAAGTCCAACCGACGTCTCGGAAACAAACTCACACCTTTATGTGATGAGATGGCCGTGGAAGCGGACCTGGGGACCGAGGTTCTCATTAGAGGGAGGGTGGTCCACAAGGACAACCTAAGGTGACTCCTTTGTTTTTTCACACCTTTTTTTTTAGCCACTTGGCATAGTTTTTATAAAACACTTTTGGTGGTGGGCAATCCTCTTTAAAAAAGAAAAAACAAAAAAGTTGCTAAAAAGAAAGAAAACAACTTCATTGCACAGGTTTGGGTCCATATTACTCCTTTCCTTATCAGTGGCTTCGGCACATGTCACCGACTACTCGCGTGCCAAGTACATTCCCTTCTTGGTATGGAAAGAATACACGTTAGGCACTCGGCAAACCTCTCAGAGTACGTGCGAATGGTGGAAGAAACGGTCAAATTAATTGACATGTTCCCGCTATCCCACATGATAGCCGTGTGGACACGGCATATCTACAAGACCTATTGGAGGCTTTAGGCACACACCATAGAGTCGCCAGGAGCTTAGATTTCCCAGGATCCATACTGAAGGTTGTGGCGAGTACACCCGATGCCGGTGATTTAGAGCAGACTAGGTTCACTGAAAGGCAACTAATAAATGCCAACAATAGACAAATAGAAATACCAGCTTAACCAGTTAACAATCCCTGTCAATAAAATTCTCAAGATAACCAAAAACTCACAAGTTGACACTAGCCATTTATTTCAAACACTGCTGACTAGAAACAGAATGCTGATGATGGAGTTGCAAAATTTAATGCTTGCTATTACTCTTGCGAAGGCTAACATTGTTAGCCCAAAAATTTGGGACCACTCAGATTTGAAATCAATTTGGCTAGTGGAACCCACCAACACTCCCATAGGAGATCTTATGTCCGTTGCGTCCGTAAAAGTTCTTCAATCCATTAACACTATACATTTTATAATTAAATTAACAAAAATTAAAAAAGCTTGCAGAAAAATTACGATTTATCGTGTCGTCCACAAGAACTTCATATTGCGATTGTTTGACAACGTCGTAGCCGAATGCGATGGAGAAACCCACATACTGCTGAGTTGCGCCGCTTCACCTGGAGCCACATTTTGCCGTCTGGCATTAGAGAGTTCATGTGCCAAAGAGCTCCATGCAGGTGGCACGGCACACTGCGAGATCCAGCCGAGCAACCTGGAAATAATCACCCATGTAGATGACGGAATCATCATCCTCAAGGACGGGTCCGCAAGGATTCAGGTGGACAACGGCACTGAGATCCAGTTTCAAGGCACGTATCTCATCACGTTCGGAGACCGAGTCGCAATTAACGGGACTCTGTTTTACAATCACAACAACGTACGCAATAGAGTCCCGGGTATTGCCAATTCTCCCTTGCTGAACATCACTGCCAGCCTAGATGTCCTCAGCCTCCCTTACCTTCATCGTTTGAGTGAACATAATTTGAAGGTGATACAGCAATTCAAGAAAGACGCCGGAGCTGATCAAGCTTATCGTGTGGCATTCATCATTGGAGCCATATGCTGTGCTTTAATCTGCATTGGCCTCACTCTTTGGCGGATCATCGACGCAAAGAAGTCTGCGAAGCAGTTACGAGAAGTCGTCGCCGGGATTGGGTCGGCCGAGGACGGCCTTATAATTGAAGGGGCAGTAGTTAACACATAACACTTAATAAAGGATATTTCATAAGTTATAATCAACCCTTGCTATCGCGTGCTCCATAAGTTAAGGAACAGCCCCCGCAATTGCGACACTGCATACTTTGTGTCAGCGCGCAGTAGCTGCAATGGTCAGCGGCGGTAACCGGACACTTTTGTTTTGCTGCAAGAGTTTCCGTTATTGCCTAAGATTTTGCTGAGTCAGCTTGCCGACCATGACATTGTGGCGTGATGCGAGTTTTGGCTTAGCTTAAGTAAAACTTTCTGTGCATTAAGTTTCTTTAGTTTTGCATTCAGCCCTCTTCCAATAAGTCGCTTAAATAAATATTCACTCCGGCACTTAGCCGTTAAATAATTTGGTTTATTGTCTGAGCCCGAGGCCAGCAATAAGAGGCACAGTCGCCTCTCAACCTAATCTTCAGCCACTACAGGAATAATTTAAATATTCTATTTTAGAAGCTATATGTGAAGTTTGGGGACTCTAGCTCTTGTTATTTACCAAAGTTGCCCAAGAAACAGGATATCGATATTGATTTTTATCGATTGCTTGGAAACGGAGTAAGTTATCGATTATCGGAAACAAACTCGATCTGCGCAGGCACTAGGAGCACCTACATCTAAAAATCTATAGCTCTTATATGTTCTGAGATCCTTGCGTTCATGGATACGAACGGACTGACGGACGGACAGACAGACAGACAGACAGACGGACATGGCTAGATCGACTCGGCTATTGGTGCTGATCAAGAATATATATACTTTATTGGGTCGGAGATGCTTCCTTCTGCCTGTTACATACATTTGGATTTTTCACAAATACAATATACCCTCATACCCATTTTTAATGGGTTCAGGGTATAATTATTATTTCGGCTAAAATTAATACAATTATTAACAAGGCCAGACACGTAGTGAAAATTTAAATCTTTTATTTTAACGCTGTGGTTTTTTACTTTTCCTATAAAGGAGGGCATAATGGTTTACTGTCTTTTTCTGTAAATTGATTTTATGTAGTTGGATTTTAAAGTCTACCTCCGATTCTTAATATCCGATTTTGATCTAAAAATCGATTTAATCCTACTATTTAACTCTTTGTCGCAATTTCTTTTTTCTGACGTAAGCTATTTTTTTCTGTGATATATTTAATTGCCTGTCCTTCTTGAGTAAGATTAATTTTTTTATTCTGAGTTCTTTACAATTGACCTTAAATTTGAATATGTCTTTCAAAGTTTCCACTGACAGCTTTGCTGTAGGGCATACAAGTAATCTTCTTTCAACTTTTGTCCAAGCCCCTTTCTTCATTTTTTGACTTAGTTTCCAACTATCTTAGTCGCCAATTACTCTTTTTAGATGGTATATTACTAACTTAATTCCGGTCTCCCAAAAGCCTCAGAAGTGAAGTCCTGCCGGAGGGATAAAATGACACTGAAATTTCTCATTTTTTTCAATTGCTATTTTTTTTTCTCTCAGTATTTTATACACAATCTTTTTATCATGTGCTTGTATGCCAATAAGCGGACACACGATAATAACTGGTCTTGTGAAAATTACATGTATATATATATAATATTACATATATATATGGACACTTAGTGCCCATTTTTCGTATTCCCCAGCAGCTGAGCTTACCATGATAAGTGCTGTGGCTAATAGCTCGTGCCTTTCAGTCACGCATGTGTTCACACTTGCGTGATGGGGTTTGTTGCATTCTGCACATAAAATTTCACTCGTGCACCTCTTAGCACTTGTTTAAACACTTTAATCATAATTGTACTGGCCTCACGCCTCTAAATTTAAAGCATTGTATATATAATGCCCGGCTACCTTGCAAACTAGGCAATTTTCTGAAAAGTCCTTATTGACTTTCGGGTTTTTCATGGCCTTCAATGAGCATATACCACCCAACAATTGCTCTTAATACTCCATTACGTCAAACAGTTTTTGAATTTCTTTTGGCCACATCGTCCTGTAAGTGGACGCGAACATAATCAAGCAAACCATCCCGGAAAAAGACAAGCAGATGAGACGAGCGGTCATTCGGACTGCTATCGAGATCCTTCAACGACCTGCGAGATGCTAAGCGTCGGAAGTAGAAGAGGTAAACAAGCTTCAGAAGAGAATTCTAAAACAACAGGGACTTGACAAGTATCAACATCAAATAGATAATTACATCTATTTTGCTCTTTTCTAAACAGAACCTTGTGTATATTGGTCAAATCTTTATCGGCGTCTCCTTCGGTAGTAGTTCTAGACAGATGACTTACCATCTAAACAACACGTTCTTGACTAAGTTCTTTGGTAAGACCTGGAGCTATCACATTATTATCAAACCTTATGCATCTTGTTGAGAGATAGAGCAAGCTGCTGATTAGTTACAACATGTGCCTCTCACTTCCTACTAGGAGACCATGTATCGTTAATCCCGTAAAGCCGAAGGGTTCCCTAGTGGGTCTGGGAATCTCATTTGTAAGCGAAGTGTCTACTAAGCTATTACAACACGTGAGCCGTATGAATGGTATTCATGTAGTGGTTTTCTTTCAACAATGCCTCTGCAAGCAACGATATGCGTGCGAGCTACAACGAGCTACGAACCACTAAGTTGATCACTATATCTAAAGCGGCAGAAATAAAGCAAATACAAGTTAACACATAAGAATAGCTTTTCATATTTATGTCATAAAAACACACTTTAGTTTATAAGAACGCAAGAATATTGTAGTGAACTTTGCTTACAGAAACGCTAACCTGACAGTTGCCTATGTCGCAAGCGGCAGTGTTGGCGTATGCTGATTCGACTTGCCGGATACAGCAGCATAGCATTTGGGCTTAGGATACAATGTTTCAATTATAGCTTAAATTTGTATCCAACTTTGTAAGAACAACTTCTTCAAATAAACTGCCCCGCACTTGCCGTCATCAATCCGTTATACTAAATGTTTCATTGCTGAGCCACAAGGCCAGTGATTTGGAAGGCTAGTTGCTTACCGAAAATAATTTACAAGAAATAAAACCTTACCAATCTCAGCACCTGATAAGGATCTGAATATACAACATCAACATCTACAATTGAGAATCTACACGCTTAGAAAGGATTAAAAACCTATGTCCCGTCATATGTAAGCTCACTACAAACCTGATTTTAAATCAAACTGCTGAATGCAGCAACAGTATACTGTGAATATGTCAAGTCACTCTTAAAAAACAAAACCACAAATTAATATTTACATATGTGCTTCATACTTAAGCGGTCCCTATCAATTAGTGCATTTCGCGGCAGCATCAAAATGTCGTTGTAAGCAAGTAGCGCATATGAGCTGGTTACAAGCGATTAAAAATATTAAAGCAGAGTGCGTCAGAAAAGCAGACTGGGATCCAGAGAAAAGCAACTATCAAGTGAACATAGACTTTAGTAATAGTAATTTAATTTTCAAATTATCGCCTTCAGATACCTGGCTGAAGCCGGACATCTCAGATTCTTTAAATTTTATCTCCAAATACACCACTTACAGGTGTGATCGAGCTTCCCGAATCGGAGGAGGAGTACTTATAGAGGTCGAGTCTGCTCTTTCGTTGAAACGCATTGTTCTTTCCATCTCAGAGATTGAGTTGGTGGCTGCAAGAGTTGGAAGTTTTTCCATGTTCATATTTATCTCTTTACTTAACTTGTCCACTTATCAAACCCATCTTAATTCTATTAAATCTACCTCCCTCGTACTTTCTGAGGAGACCTTTGAGTAGTTCTTGGGTACTTTAATCTTTCAGATGTCGAGTGGTCATCGACATCAGACTCAAACTTTCTGTTGCCATCTTCGTCAAACGAATTTATTGATGGTCTACATGAAATATCCTTACGGCTGGTTAATCGCCTGCGTGATCTAATTTTCGTGTTGGATTCGTTCAATAGTGTTATACACAGAATCAATCCACTTACATTTCCTGAAGAGCCTTTTCAGCCACCTCTGGAAATGGTCATTGACTTACCAGGCCGAGTCCCTATCAAGGATCCCTAATTAGCTTAACGTACGCGTTGTATCCGAAAGGCTGATTTTCATAAGCTAAATGATCTTATTCTGAAAGTCGACTGGTCCCAACTGTACAATTGTGCAGACATTCATGTTGCCATTAACCTTTTTAAAGATACCTTGCACTCAATTTTTGATGTCTGCGTTCTTCTAGTTCACTCAGCGAGGCCTGATAGGCCTCCCTGGTTCTCAAACGAACTTATAAGGTTGAAAACGTGAAATCGAGGTGAAATCGGGATATCATTTTGATTTCTCCCGTTATGCAGTTGCCCGATCAAAAAAAAATTTTCCACTCAAAATTCCATCTGTTTTAAGGATAACCTTCCGCGTTGTGGCCTACTCTTTTCATCGATGACCTTCCCTCGATAGTGTCTCACCCTCGAGTATTAATATATGCTAATGATGTAAAATTACGTCTGGCATATAAAAATATGGCATCATCCTATCTCTTACAAGCTGACATTGATGCGTTTCAGGCATCTAGCCAACCTTTATAGAAGCCCTCCTATAGAAGCCCTTCTCAATTGGTTTCTTACATCCTTGATAGCTTACCGCTCGAGCATGTTAACAGTATTTCTAAAGAAATTTATGACCTAGGTATCATCCTTGATCATAAATTTAAACTCGACTCTCATGTAAAGACCGTGGTCAATAAGGCCAGAATAGTTATGGGTTTATTCGAGCGATGGTCGAAGGAGTTCGACGATCCGTACACGACAAAAATAGTTTATATATCTTTGGTACGAGATATTCTTGAGTATGGCTCATGTAGCTGGTCACCACAATATGCTATCCATCAGGACAGAATTGAATCTGTTCAGAAACAATTCTTGTTGCTTCTCTTCGCGACTTAAATTGGGATCCTCGTGTGCGGTGACCTTCATACTCCAGCAGACTTCTTATAATTTAATTAATCATAGAGCCATGTTGGATGTAATATTTATTCATAAATTAACTACCGGTGAAATTTACTCTTCTGTGACTAGTCACATAAATTTCTCTATCCCAACTTGACTAACACGGAATTTTGTACCCCTATCGCTTCAATTTTGCTCAACTAATTATGCTTTGCATTAACCGTGCAGTTTTCTCTGTGATGACTATAACTAGCATTACAGGGTATTCCGCTCGGAGTCTACTCTTCCTCTTATAAAGTCTTCTATTCTAAACTATTTACCAAGAAGATATTCTTATTATTATTTGGAATTGTATTTGTATACATAGTTGTAGTTTGTATCGTTTTTTTTTTTACTATTTCGTATCGTACGTTACACCACTGCGCCCCTCGGTTGGTTGGGCGGGGGGTGGGATGCAGTACGTTGCATCGGGATTCGCGTAAAAAACACAAAGCGAAATGAATGTAAATCAAGTACAAGACCTAGTGCAGAACGCTGTTAGCCAAGCATTGACGCAGGAAGAACAGAGATTCCAGTCACAGTTTACTGAGATCAACGCAAGAGTCAGCAATTTGTTCATTCAACCGGCACAGGTGGAAGTTTATTAGTGAATTTTGATGAACTCAGAAATCTGATGCGATATTCCTTTCGATAAAATCAAATCAGTTCCCGAGTTTAGTGGGGGATCTGACGAGTATGTAGCATGGATACAATTGGCCGTCGATGCGTACGAGCTGTTCAAACCATTTAATGGCAGCTGCACGTTTTACCAAGCGGTAACAATCATCAGAAATAAAATCAGGGTCGCAGCTAGGGCAGTGCTAGTGTCTCACAATACAGTCCTTAATTTTCGACACAATAATAGCTAGGCTAGATCACTCATATGCAGATAAAACTTCGCTACGCCTTTTGAGGCAAAACAAGGTGGTTAGGCAAGGTGAATAAAGCCTCATAAAATATTATGCTGGGTCAAAAGGAAGTTGACCCTAGTTACAAATAAAATCGTAATGTCACATGAGGCGGAGTACGCTACATTGCTCAACTGTGAAGTCAGAGGATATGCACTCCACGCCTTTGTTTCTGGAGTAAAAAATCCCTTAAGGCCATTGTTCTTTCGGCACAGCCGAAGATAGCGTCTGCATTGACACTAGCCAGAAAAGCAGCATCATACATAGAGCGCAGTATGTTTTCGGCATCCTATTCCAAGGAAATGTCAGAAAGAGAACAGGCGAGATAGATAATATAAGCCGACTGCACGCGAAACAAGACAAAAACAATAGATTTGATCGTGAAAGGAACCATCATTTCGCTTAAAGGCAGCAGGGCAATAACAGCCCCCAAGAAAAGAACAAATAAAAACAAGTAAGACGTTCTAGTCGGGAGCTCCCGACTAGGGAATACCCTGAACCCACTTATTCCAATACCAAATAAATTAAAAACAAGAGGTTCTAGTCGGGAGCTCCCGACTTGGGGATACCCTGAATCCTCTTCTTCTAACATCAAATGCATATATATATTCTTTTTTAGAAGCTATATGTCAAGTTTGGTGACACTAGCTCTTTACCAGTTTTGCCCAAAAAACAGGATATCTATATCGATTGCTTGGAAACGGTTAAGTTATCGATTATCGGAAACAAACTCGATCTGCGCAGACACTAGGAGCACCTACATCTATTTCAAGTCTCTAGCTCTTATAGGTTCTGAGATCCTTGCGTTCATACATACGGACGGGCGGACGGACGGACGAACGGACGGACATGGACGGACATATCATTCACAGAAGTGGATGACAAAATAGTGCCTGCATCCGTCAAAAAAGAATTCAGGAGCAAGATTTTAAAAAGAATAAAAGTGATTTCGACCTAAAACGAGGCCTTACCATTCAATACCTCAGTCATTGCTTCAATCCGCACAACGAGCCTCTCTACACAAAATTATACCCTTACCCAACGGGAGTTTCTGATTTCGTACATAACGAAGTCAAGCAGTTACTTAAAAATGGCATCATAATACCATCAGAGTCTCCAAACAACAGTCCAGCATAAGTTGTTGACAAAAAAGGTCTTGACAGCAATGGCAGCAAAAATAAACGATTAGTGATCGACTTTAGGGAGCTAAACAATGCCGGATATTCCAATGATTTTCGGGAATCTAGGAAAATTTTTTACGATTTTAGATATAACAATTAAGAGGTTCTAGTCGGGAGCTTCCGACTAGGGGATACCCTGAACCCTCTTCTTCCAACATCAAATGCATATTCTATTCTGTTTTAGAAGCTATATGCCAAGTTTGGTGACTCTAGCTCTTATTATTTACCAAAATTGGCAAAAAAACAGTATATCGATTTCGATTTTTATCGATTGCTTGGAAACGGAGTAAGTTATCGATTATCGGTAATAAACTCGATCTGCGCGGGAACTAGGAGCACCTACATCTATTTCAAGTCTCTAGCTCTTATAGGTTCTGAGATCCTTGCGTTCATACATACGGAAGGACGGACGGACGGACAGACAGACGGACATGGCTAGATCGACTCGGCTATTGTTGCTAATCAAGAATATATTTACTTTATGGGGTCGGAGATGCTTCCTTCTGCCTGTTACATACATTTCGGATTTCGCACAAATACAATATACCCTTATACCCATTTTTAATGGGTTCAGGGTATACAAATAAAAAATACGCCACCTTATAAAACTCACAAACAAAAACACCCTATTCAAAACAATCAGGCCACTCATCAACATAGACGCGGTAAATGCAATACACTGCGATCTACCAGCATTCGCCAGTATACAACATAACTTGGTGCTAAATTTTCCGGTAACCGAATTCTGGCACTGCAAAAATATAGTGGTCGACATTACAGATAAAAATAAACAAATCGAAATGATCACCACCGAGCATCACCGCGCGCACAGAGCCGCCCAGGAAAATACTAAACTATTATTTTCCACAAATGACGAAGTTGGCCAACGAAGCAGTAAAAAAGCACGATAGGCATCCCAAAAAAACAAATACTTAGTGGGACACTAATTCCATCATACGCTGGAGAAAAACTCCACATTAATATCTTTTCAACGGACAAAAAAGTATTTCTTGCTTGCATTGACAAATTCTTGAAATTCACCGTAGTCCAACCACTGGCATCTCGCACAATTATAGATGTAAAACCGCCCATCATCAAGCTGTTGAATTTATTTCCACAGACCAATTTATTGCGATAACGAAGATTCTTTAAATTCAGAAACTATCAGGCGCTGATACAGTCGAATTGATACTAAGGGCAACAATCGTGTACAACCGATCCATACATTCGGTCACAGACCAAACACCCATCGACATAATACACGCAGCGTCGAACGAACTTAGGCAGGCCATTATCAAGGTCTTCCAGTCCAAGAACATTGTCCATATATTAATAGCGTATCCTAGGGTCAAGCTCTTTTGCAAGAAAATCACCATCTTTCCGGTGGCACACCAACACGTCACACTACAGCTACAAGATGATACCATAGCCGAATGCGACAATGACATTCTAGCGGTCAATGAATGAGTAACGACGACCTACGCCGCCGTCTGTAAATTGGCAGCGCAAGACACCTGCGCACAAGCACTAGACGCCGGCAGCACAGCCCTTTGCCGCACGCACCACCTAAACCCCATCACACAAGTCGATGACGGTATTATCATTATCAATGAGAGTGCTGCCAAGGTCAGCACAGACGATAGTCCAGAGATTACTACAAACTGGACACACCTCCCCACATTCCTCTCTTCGGCCATAATCAACGGCACAAAATATGTAAACCAGCGCGAGATGTTAACCCGATCGCCAGAAGTGGCAGGGACGCCTCTACTCAGCATCATCAGCCACGATCCAGTTCTAAGCATGCCCCAACTACAAAGGATGAACAACCACAATTTGCGCGTCATCAGAAGTTTCGAGGACGAATTGAAGGCCTCTGGGTCTCATAAGATTTGGATTGCAGCAGGCATCATCCTCAGTATCGTTGGCATTGGCTTTCACATCGTTTGGCAAGTTGTAAAGAGAAGGCAAGCATCGAAGGAAGTACAGAAGGTGGAATAAAAACCATTAACAGCTATAAAATAACCGAGAACGGTCAAAAGCTTGAGAGAGGAGTAGTCAACACATAAGAATTGCACTTCATATTTATGTCATAAGAACACACTTTTGTTTATAAGAACGCAAGAATGTTGCAGTGCACTTTGCTTTACTGCGACATTCTTCTAATCTACGAGTTCAGTGCCCGGCCACTGCGGCCAGCAGCGGTAACCTGACACTTGCCTATGCCGCAAGCGACAGTGTTGGAGTTTGCCCAACCGGCTTGCCGGATATAGTTGCTAAGACTTATGCGCCTAGCCTTAGGGTTCAGATCTAATTCAATGTTTTAATTCTAGTTTGGTTTGTAACCAACTTTGTAGGAACAACTTCTTCAAATATACTGCTCCGGCACTTGCCGTTATCAGTCCGTTCCTAATTGTTTCATTGCTGAGCCACAAGGCCAGTGATTTGGAAGGCTAGTTGCTATCCGAACATAATCTACAAGTTTACCAATCTCAGCACTTGTGACGAGGGTCTGAATATACAACATCAACATCTACAATTGAAAAAATCACATAACTTACAGGTGTGAGCTATATTATTCAGGTAAAAAGCTTATATGCTACTGGATACTAATTTATAAAAGGTGCTGCGGACGCACCACCGAATTTCACAGCTGCTATTAGGTACCAACGACGGAAGACAGACAACTGTTCATCAGTCAATTCTGGCCATATTGGGTGTATGAAAACGTGCGTGATCTTGCGCGGTACATGAAGTGATTGCCAAACGAACACCTTCATCGTCCTGTAAGGAAACGTGATCATTATCAAGCAAACCATCCTGGAAAAAGACAAGGAGACAATACAAACAGTCGTCGGGATAGCTATCGAGATCCTTCAATGACCTGTGACCAAAGTCGGTGTGCTAGGCGCCGAACATATTAGAGGTAAACAAGCTCCTGAAGATAATGCGGAGACTGCAGGTGCTTGTTACCAAGGCCTCAACATTAAATGAAAAATATTTTGCTCTTTTCTGAATAGTACTTAGATGATATTGGTCAAATCTTTATAGTAGTTCTGGATAACAGACCCACTATCGAGACAATACGTTAACTAAATCTACACATGTTGTCTGGACTTGCCTAACCAGGGGGCAACTCAGGCCGCTCCTGGTTGGTTACGAGCCACTGCCATAAAATTGGGCTCACTCTATTGTGTTTACACGTGAAAAAGATTGCCACATTAAGCCTGTTCTGCATCCATATTTGCTAATATATAAAAATATCGTAAATTCGTCTGCAGGACCTCGGAAAATGGCAACAAGTACAGCAATTGCGAAGAGAAGAGATTGCTTAAACTGTTGTTCGCCTACCTAGTAGGGCACCACACAGCGAAATATCACCTTCACAGAATACACCTCTTAAATATCTTATTGTACGTTCTTCTTCACAAAAACACTTATGTATTTTCTCAGTGAAAGTTGGGAAAGGTGAAATTAAAACATTTTTAGAAAGACACGGCTCCTCTTCATAGGGAAAGTCGAACCACTCTTGTTCATTAGCGAGCACTAGGTTCAATAGACCGTTTTGACTCCCTTTTATCAATATAGTAAGTGTAGGTATAGATTAATTTACTTATTATTTTAAAATTTCGAAAGCAGGTTCGATGCTTTGTATGCGGTGGTAAAGTCCATGCCCGACATAATGCAAACAATTCAAACAGAAAACATTTCATTCCGCGTTCTTTATTCTAAATCCAATTGCAACCTATCCGCAATTATATTAATCTAGCAACATATTCCTGCGTAATATATAGTATATACAGCAATATATTTGTATATTGTTTGTAAGACCATTTAAGAGTCAACACTGTTATTTTACGGGGTTAACCTTTGTGTTACTTAAACATATTTTTTATTTAACGATTGTCTATTCCAAGATTATTGGAGATTGGAGCCGCTTGCCTCCGTCAGGCTACGCATATATTGAGCTTCGGTAACCATGACGCCTTCTTTATCTGCAAATCGTGTGTGCATTTCTGCAGCAATAAACCTTTTACTCGCTGCTATGTCTAAGCGTGGTGCTACTTTCGAACTGTTCGTTTACTTTTCGCGTGCTAACATCTCTCTTGCTCGACCCAAATCGTGTAAAATATAGTGCTGGGGAAAATTATCAGTCATTAAATCATTTTTTTAATAAACAATTTAATTTTAATTTTTTTTGTATTTTGATTTGCTAGCTCGAGGGCCAGGGTTTAGTTTATTGAAAACAAAAGTAAAAAAAAATTGGCTTTATTCGATTGCTTATCGGCAACCGTCTTCAGGGCACTAAAACCAAGAAACAATAATCAAATAACATTAAAATAAATTAATTTAAGCAATAAATTAAACATTTAACACACGTCTGCGCTTCTTGACTTGGAGATTGAAATTCTTTGGCTATTTAATAAGTCTCAACACAAGCGAGCGCAATTTTATGTGTATTTGTTTAAGTTTACTCTTTAGTTTGTTTTGTAGCTATTTTAATGTATGCTGTTTGTTGAAGTGTTGCAGGATTATTGTTGTTTCCTTGTCATACAGTCGGTCATTGGTGCTATTTTTATACCCTGAACCCATTCAAATGCGTAAAACAAGTATAATGTATTTATGTAAACATATGAAACAGGCAGAAGGAAGAAGCACCGATCCCATAAAGTACATATATTCTTGATCAGCATCAACAGCCGAATCAATCCAGCCATGTCCGTATGAACGCGAGGATATCAGAAACTATAGCAGTTAGAGACAGATTTTCCGATATTCGTAACTTGGTCCGTTTCCAAGTAATCGATAAAAATCGACATCAAAATCCTTTTTTTTTTACCAATTTTGGTAAATAATAAGAGATAATAATAATAATAAGAGCTAGAGTAAAATAATTGATATATTGCTTTTAGACTATATATATACATATATATATATATATATATATATATATATATATATATTTATATATAAAGATAATTGCATTTAAAATGTGATATATATATATATATATATATATATATATATCAAGTTCCGCTCAGTTAATACCTATAATAACCCAACTTATATTGCCCATGAATTTGAGCCACATTTTAAATGCAATTTTCTTTTTGAGTTCAATAAGATGTTCTGATGGTTCAATAAGATGTACTGTAGAACATTTTATTTAGATTGGTTAAGAAAATCCCATGAGTTATGTGTCTTACTGCGCAATTGGATGGGGTCAAATTCCAAGAATTTCTATATACATGTATATACATGTACACACACACATTCATGCGCATCTGCTGCGAAATCTGTCAACAGCATTGCGATTGCGATTGTTTTTTGTGCTGATATTTTAATTCAATAAGACACAATTATTGGTGTGACTGTTGGGTAGAGGTGGTGCGGTCTGTCGCGAGTTCAAGAATTCTTAATCTGAAGTCCGATTTGTGTCGCATTATCATTGTTTTTAGTTAACACTCTATTGAAATTGTTGTTGGTGACCCGCAACAATGTATTTTGTAAATTACATTACTTCTATGTATTGTAGTTGTTGCGCTATTGAGCTTTTTCAATAGCTTTCACAAATATTAATAATGAACTATTTATTTTTTGTGTTCAAAATTGTTTTATATTTCTTAAAGTTACGAGAAGCAGGCAGACCCGAATCGGTCTGTGCTTATTATTTAAGAACAATAGTTTGTATATAGGCAAGCGAACCCGAATTAGAACGTGCCAATTTTAGCGAAGAGACAATTATTAGTTATAATTTTGAGTAATGCAAGTGGCCGATGCGTACCAAATGCATGAAGCGAACGAACTTAACTAGCTCGATGCGCAGCATCGAGGCCTTCGCATAAGTAAAGCTAGGGCAATAAAACGATCGTTACAGCGAAGAGCGGCAGCTCTATGTAAATGAATTCTTAAGAGCGAAATTTAGGCCCTTGCTTTGCAGAGCGAGTATTATAAGATAAAATTAAGATGCTGCTCTTATCAGTTGCGAGGTCGCTCCAGTTGTTTTGGCTGCGTAATCAGACATTCTCCCCCCGTTGGAAGGCATGGGCTTTCAACAGATTCCCTGACGGGCAATAGGCATAGCTTGTTTGCAGCTCTTCTCGTTTCCCCTGTTGCGGTGCGCAAAATGGCTACTCGAGCGACTCCATCCTTTCCCACGATTAGCTCTGTGATTCTCGCCAGTGGCCACCTTAGAGGCGGCAGATTTTCATCCTTTACGAGGACTATGTCGTTGACGCATAGGCTTGGTTTCGGAGTACGTCATTTGGAGCGCTGCTGAAGCAGTGATAAGTATTCTTCACGCCAGCGAGACCAAAACAGTTGTTGGAGGTACGTTACGCGTTGCCAACCATCCAGACGATTGAATTGAAGGTGCGTCACATCAGGTTCAAAGAACGATGAGCTGGGTCCACCAATCAAGAAATGAGCTGGAGTGAGCACATCTAGATCTGCTGGATCTTCTGAAAGAGGAAACAATGGCCTGGAATTAATTATCGATGCTATGTGGCAGACTAGGGTGCGAAACTCTTCGAAGTTGAGAACACAAGATCCAACAGCACGATAAAAATGATGTTTCGCTGTCTTCACTGCTGCTTCCAAAGGCCGCCAAAATGCGGTGAATGAGGAGGTATAAATTTCCAATCAATGGAATCAGCCATGCAAAAATTATGCACTGACTCAATATGATTACGACTTGTAAATAGACGCTTGAGATCCAGCTCGTTTTTGGCGCCGACAAAGTTGGTAGCGTTATCCGACCATATCTGAGATGGCCTGCCTCGAGTCGATATAAACCTCTTAAGCGCATTCAAGAAAGAAGCTGTCGACAGATCCTCGACCAGTTCCAGGTGAACCGCTTTAGTCGCGAAGCAGACGAAGACAGCCATGTAACATTTGACTGGAGCTTTATTTCGTACGTCTGGCTTATAGAAAAATGGTCCACAATAGTCATCACCTGAGACTTCAAAGGCTCGACAAGCAGTCAAACGTTCTTTGGGCAGATCACCCATTATATGCTCTATTAATCGAGGCTTGGCACGAAAGCATCTCACACATTTTTCAACCACCTTGGATACGGTCTTCCTTCCACCAATCGGCCAATACTGCAACCGAATATGAGCAAGAAGTGCCCGTGGACCAGCGTGTAAGTCCCGATTGTGAAACTGTGATGACCGAGTTTGTGATGGGGTGGTGACACGGGAGAATTATTGGATGGCGAGCGTCGAAATCCAGCGAACAGTTTTTCAAGCGCCCATCAACTCTAAGAATTCCGAAATCATCCAAAAAAGGGTTAAGTGATGCGATACAACTGGACGGTTTAACAACTCTTCTCGATTGCAATGATTTGACACCTGTCTCTCTGGACGAGCCTTAGTAAGAGTTGGGTCCCATGTTGTATATCAGACACTGTTAGTCCAGGATGCCTGCTTCTGTGTATGATGATGTATAAATATATCCAAATATAAGCTGCATTGTATCAAATGAGTTGACGCATTTACAAGTGACAGTTATATCAACGAAGGGAGATGACGCAATAAGGACCCTTTTTTTAAGTTCGAGTTCTGTCCTTTCTGACAAGCAAGAAGCAGGCCAGTCCAATTTGTTTTTAACTAGAAATTCTGGGCCGTTGAACCACAGAGACGATTGATCTAATTCACTGGGCGTAGATCCTCTCGAGAGTATATCTTCCGGGTTGAGTGAAGTAGGCACGTAACGCCATTCCATGCCATTAGTTAGCTCTTGAACTGCTGTGACGCGATTAGCCACAAACACATTGAGCTTGCAGGGCTCGGTCCTTATCCAGGAAAGACATACAGAAGAATCCGACCAACAGTAGAATTTTCCATCAAACAGATTCATCTAAGATATCTCACGCATGAGATTAGATAATAAGACGGCACCACAGAGCTCTAGCTTTAGAACTGTGATTTTTTTCAGAGGAGCTACACGCGATTTGGAACACAACAGCTGACAACTGGCTGATGTTCGTCGAGAAAGGACGTAGACACAGGCCCCATATGCTTCGATGCTGGCGTCGCAGGATCCGTGAACTTCTAACTCGGCTGCAGGTATTGACACGAGACGAGGAAATTTAAGAAACTGTGCCTTCTCAAAACTGCAGCAAAGATCATGCCAAGCTGTTGCCAGTAATGATGGCAAGCTCCCGTCCCACTCAAGCTTCTCCTTCCAGATCTGCTGCATAAAGATTTTAGCCTTGGCAATTATCTATGAGTCCAAGCGGGTCATACAAGCGAGCTATGGTCGATAGTATTGACCTTCTTGATGGTTTAGATCTCTGCTGAATGGACGAAAACGAAAACAACAATCGATCCGACGCTGAGTCCCAAGCGAGTCCAAGAGTTTTGTTGATGGCGCTACCATCATCAAACTTTAGGGAAGATTCTCTGTCCTCTATGGGTATCCCTTTCAGTACAGCAGAATTGTTTGAGCACCACTTTCGCAACTTGAAGCCCCCACTTGCCAAGATTCCAGCCGTCTGATTAAGAAGTTCCTTTGCTTCTTGAATTGAATCACCCCCTGAAATGAGGTCATCAACGTAGAAGTCACGCCGCAAAATCCGAGATCCAATTGGAAAATTAGTTTCCTCATCCACAGACAGCTGATGCATAGCACGGATAGAGAGGAATGAAGCTGGCTTTGTTCCGTATGTTACTGTATCTAGCTTAAAAATCGTTATATCCTGTTCTGGCGAGTCTCGCCATAGAATGCATTGGAGAAAATCATCCGGTGCTGAAACGCGTACGCAGCGATACATTTTTCCAATATCTCCTGTTAGGGCGATCGGGAAATTACGAAAGCGAAAAAGGATATGAAACAGCGAGCTTTGAATAACAGGTCCAGCCATCAATAGTTCATTTAATGAATAACCTGACGAGGTAGCTGCTGAGCCGTCGAAAACGACTCGCAATTTTGTCGTTGAGCTGACTTCTTTAAAGACACAGTGATGAGGAAGAAAGTATTGACAAAGTCCTATAGACTCTGGAGCAACAGGCGACATATGACCAAGATCCAAATATTCCTTTAGAAAGTTTGAATATTGAATCTTCAGATCTGGACGATTTTGTAGTTTGCGTTCCAGGGTCAGGAACCGACGAAAGGCTTGTTGGTATGACGTCCCCAGACATTCCAAACTTCGCTTGAAGGGTAAACGAACTGAATATTGGCCACTAGGCAATCTGATATGAGTCTTTACGAAATGTTCTTCACAGATGTTTTCTTCCTTTGAAGTGGTAGGTGTACTTTCCAAGCAGGATTCTATCTCCCAAAATCTTCGAACCAATTCATCAGCACGTTCTTCAGAACTTGACTCAAGTTTGCCCGCAGTATGCTTTGCCATTAACATAGAACCACTCAAGCGGGGTCCGCCTCCAAAAACTACCCAACCAAGCCGTGTTTTTTGAAGACACGGTAGTCCTAGGAGAAGCCTTATCTGGCCGACGCTGAGAAGGTCGTAAAACAGGCTAGCTCCAAGTAGCAAGTCCACGCGTTGAGGCTTAAAGAAAGACGGATCTGCAAGTTTTATGTTAGCGGGAATGTTCCAATTCGTCGTGTTGATAGTAAAACTCGGTTGACTATCAGTTATGTTAGGCGCTACCAGAGCTGTAAGGCATGTTGAGTATTCAGAGACTTGAGACTGTATTGTGATAGTGACCGTGTTTCCTTCTGTTTCAAAACGAGAATCTCCTAGACCAGATACAATGGCTGAGGACTTGTGCTTCTTTAGCTGAAGCTGTTGAGCAAGGCGCGACGTTATAAGGTGAAGCTGAGAACCAGAATCCAAAAGGGCACGACAAGGTATCAAAGTGCCGGAGCGATTTCTTACAAAGATCATAGCCGTAGCCAAGACGACAACATCACTACTGAAATATTGGGCAACAAGAGATGTGGAGGTAGATGGCGATGACTTAGCGAAAGAGGCATGGGCTATCGGCGATGAATTTGCAGGCTCAGTCAGCTGACCAGACGGAGATGCGAATTGTTTAAATGCAGCAGAGAATGATGTTTCGCCCCGCTGGTTCGACAGCATCCAGAGCTGCATGATCGCAATTGATGACCTTTCTTTAGGCAATTCAAGCACAATGCAACTCGTTTTGCCTCCCTAAGCCGTAATGCAGGGGTCAAATTTCCAAATCGAGAACAATTATATATACTATGACCAGGGCTGTCACAAAAGACGCTGACAGGGGCGTCGTGGTTAGTGGCGATAAATGACGATCTACTGGTGTTAATTGCTCTAGTTTTTCCCACCTGATGGCTAGGGGCTAGCTAGCAAAATTTACGGTTTCCATTGTTCGGCATCTCTGCTCCAGAAACGTAGCCATATGCTCCCACGATGGTATTAAATTAACGAACGACGAATCCTCTAGCCTTTCTTCTCATTTGGCTTGTGATATTGGGTCCAGCTTTTGTAAAATAATCTGCACAATGATGCATCCAGCGATTTGTTCGGAGTTGCCCATGCTCTTTAACGCGCGAAAATGTGCGTTGAATTGGTCGGCCGATCCACCCGCCACCCTCTTGAGCCCCAATATCTCAAGTATGTGTACCTGAAAAACCAAACGTCTATTATTAAACCTTTTCTCCAATAAATTAAGTGCTATGGCATAATTATCGTTTGTTATTTCCAATGATCGAATCGCGTCCAGCGTTGTATCGTTAGGCACGATCGAAGATGCTGCAGCTTTTCGATATCTGCTAGATCAGGATGATTTTCTATGACGGTTGTGAACATAGAATAAAAGTCGGCCCATACTGTGTAACCACCACTGAACGTAGGCAACTTTATTGAGGGTAGTGTTGGCGGTGCCTTTGCTCTAACTGTCTGCGAGGGCAGCACAGATTGGTCGCGAAATGTTGAGCAGGGCAATATTGAGACACGTTTCGCAATTTTACTCCGAACCGAAATTTCCATAGAAACTGCTAACTCGTCGAAGTCCTCACGCAATTGGTTACCGATTTCATCAAAGTCTAGTTCTTCGAGGCTAGTGTGAGTAATATCAAATGAGATCTGAAGCCGCTCGATTTGCTTCAGCCTAACACTAAGACCGCACTCACCAATTGCACTAAGTGGCGAATTAGTTAGAGCATTTCGAAGTGTTTGCAAACTGTCATAAACTGAAATGGCTTTGCGCTTCAGAAAGGTCACCCTGTTTGCAGAGGGCACTGCACTAGAGGCATTATTTTCGGTTGCCATTAGAAGCGCGATAGAAAGCGCGTGCGAAACTAGCTGAGTAACTAACAACGGTGATCGCTAGTACATGCAAACCGTTCAAAAAACAATAGTTGTACAATAAGAACTTCGGCGAACGCAAGTGTCAAGCTATGTAATGAAGCAACGGCAATAGCTTTTACATAAGTACCGTACGAATGAGCAGCGACCGAGAGAGTAGGCAAAGCGACGGCGATAAGTATGTATGTATATAAAGTGCACAAAACGAAATGCCAGGTGGTGCCTTTTAAGATTATTGCTTTAATGTAAAGCAAATAATCTTACAACAACAAAAATAAAAATCACGTCGGTGTCACCAAATGTTGCGCTATTGAGCTCTTTCAATAGCTTTCACAAATATTAATAATTAACTATTTATTTTTTGTGTTCAAAATTGTTTTATATTTCTTAAAGTTACGAGAAGCAGGCAGACCCGAATTGGTCTGTGCTTATTATTTAAGAACAATAGTTTGTATATAGGCAAGCGAACCCGAATTAGAACGTGCCAATTTTAGCGAAGAGACAATTATTAGTTATAATTTTGAGTAATGCAAGTGGCCGATGCGTACCAAATGCATGAAGCGAACGAACTTAACTAGCTCGATGCGCAGCATCGAGGCCTTCGCATAAATAAAGCTAGGGCAATAAAACGATCGTTACAGCGAAGAGCGGCAGCTCTATGTAAATGAATTCTTAAGAGCGAAATTTAGGCCCTTGCTTTGCAGAGCGAGTATTATAAGATAAAATTAAGATGCTGCTCTTATCAGTTGCGAGGTCGCTCCAGTTGTTTTGGCTGCGTAACCAGACATTCTCCCCCCGTTGGAAGGCATGGGCTTTCAACAGATTCCCTGACGGGCAATAGGCATAGCTTGTTTGCAGCTCTTCTCGTTTCCCCTGTTGCGGTGCGCAAATGGCTACTAGAGGCGGCAGATTTTCATTCTTTACGAGGACTATGTCGTTGACGCATAGGCTTGGTTTCGGAGTACGCCATTTGGAGCGCTGCTGAAGCAGTGATAAGTATTCTTCACGCCAGCGAGACCAAAACAGTTGTTGGAGGAACGTTACGCGTTGCCAACCATCCAGACGATTGAATTGAAGGTGCGTCACATCAGGTTCAAAGAACGATGAGCTGGGTTCACCAATCAAGAAATGAGCTGGAGTGAGCACATCTAGATCTGCTGGATCTTCTGAAAGAGGAAACAATGGCCTGGAATTAATTATCGATGCTATGTGGCAGACTAGGGTGCGAAACTCTTCGAAGTTGAGAACACAAGATCCAACAGCACGACAAAAATGATGTTTCGCTGTCTTCACTGCTGCTTCCAAAGGCCGCCAAAATGCGGTGAACGAGGAGGTATAAATTTTCAATCAATGGAATCAGCCATGCAAAAATTATGCACTGACTCAATATGATTACGACTTGTAAATAGACGCTTGAGATCCAGAAGCTCGTTTTTGGCGCCGACAAAGTTGGTAGCGTTATCCGACCATATCTGAGATGGCCTGCCTCGAGTCGATATAAACCTCTTAAGCGCATTCAAGAAAGAAGCTGTCGACAGATCCTCGACCAGTTCCAGGTGAACCGCTTTAGTCGCGAAGCAGACGAAGACAGCCATGTAACATTTGACTGGAGCTTTATTTCGTACGTCTGGCTTATAGAAAAATGGTCCACAATAGTCAACACCAGAGACTTCAAAGGCTCGACAAGCAGTCAAACGTTCTTTGGGCAGATCACCCATTATATGCTCTATTAATCGAGGCTTGGCACGAAAGCATCTCACACATTTTTCAACCACCTTGGATACGGTCTTCCTTCCACCAATCGGCCCATACTGCAACCGAATATGAGCAAGAAGTGCCCGTGGACCAGCGTGTAAGTCCCGATTGTGAAACTGTGTGATGACCGAGTTTGTGATGGGGTGGTGACACGGGAGAATTATTGGATGGCGAGCGTCGAAATCCAGCGAACAGTTTTTCAAGCGCCCATCAACTCTAAGAATTCCGAAATCATCCAAAAAAGGGTTAAGTGATGCGATACAACTGGACGGTTTAACAACTCTTCTCGATTGCAATGATTTGACACCTGTCTCTCTGGACGAGCCTTAGTAAGAGTTGGGTCCCATGTTGTATATCAGACACTGTTAGTCCAGGATGCCTGCTTCTGTGTATGAATTTATTAATATATCCGAATATACGCTGCATTGTATCAAATGAGTTGACGTATTTACAAGTGACAGTTATATCAACGAAGGGAGATGACGCAATAAGGACCCTTTTTTTAAGTTCGTGTTCTGTTCTTTCTGACAAGCAAGAAGCTGGCCAGTCCAATTTGTTTTTAACTAGAAATTCTGGGCCGTTAAACCACATGGCTAGGGGCTAGCTAGCAAAATTTACGGTTTCCATTGTTCGGCATCTCTGCTCCAGAAACGTAGCCATATGCTCCCACGATGATATTAAATTAACGAACGACGAATCCTCTAGCCTTTCTTCCCATTTGGCTTGTGATATTGGGTCCAGCTTTTGTAAAATAATCTGCACAATGATGCATCCAGCGATTTGTTCGGAGTTGCCCATGCTCTTTAACGCGCGAAAATGTGCGTTGAGTTGCTCGGCCGATCCACCCGCCACCCTCTTGAGCCCCAATATCTCAAGTATGTGTGCCTGAAAAACCAAACGTCTATTATTAAACCTATTCTCCAATAAATTAAGTGCTATGGCATAATTATCGTTTGTTATTTCCAATGATCGAATCGCGTCCAGCGTTGTATCCTTCAGGCACGATCGAAGATGCTGCAGCTTTTCGATATCTGCTAGATCAGGATGATTTTCTATGACGGTTGTGAACATAGAATAAAAGTCGGCCCATACTGTGTAACCACCACTGAACGTAGGCAACTTTATTGAGGGTAGTGTTGGCGGTGCCTTTGCTCTAACTGTCTGCGAGGGCAGCACAGATTGGTCGCGAAATGTTGAGCAGGGCAATATTGAGACACGTTTCGCAATTTCACTCCGAACCGAAATTTCCATAGAAACTGCTAACTCGTCGAAGTCCTCACGCAATTGGTTACCGATTTCATCAAAGTCTAGTTCTTCGAGGCTAGTGTGAGTAATATCAAATGAGGTCTGAAGCCGCTCGATTTGCTTCAGCCTAACACTAAGACCGCACTCACCAATTGCACTAAGTGGCGAATTAGTTAGAGCATTTCGAAGTGTTTGCAAACTGTCATAAATTGAAATGGCTTTGCGCTTCAGAAAGGTCACCCTGTTTGCAGAGGGCACTGCACTAGAGGCATTATTTTCGGTTGCCATTAGAAGCGCGATAGAAAGCGCGTGCGAAACAAGCTGAGTAACTAACAACGGTGATCGCTAGTACATGCAAACCGTTCAAAAAACAATAGTTGTACAATAAGAACTTCGGCGAACGCAAGTGTCAAGCTATGTAATGAAGCAACGGCAATAGCCTTTACATAAGTACCGTACGAATGAGCAGAGACTTTAAGCGACCGAGAGAGTAGGCAAAGTGACGGCGATAAGTATGTATGTATATAAAGTGCACAAAACGAAATGCCAGGTGGTGCCTTTTAAGATTATTGCTTTAATGTAAAGCAAATAATCTTACAACAACAAAAATAAAAATCACGTCGGGGTCACCAAATGATGCGCTATTGAGCTTTTTCAATAGCTTTCACAAATAGAAATAATTAACTATTTATTTTTTGTGTTCAAAATTGTTTTATATTTCTTAAAGTTACGAGAAGCAGGCAGACCCGAATTGGTCTCTGCTTATTATTTAAGAACAATAGTGTGTGTACAGGCAAGCGAACCCGAATTAGAACGTGCCAATTTTAGCGAAGAGACAATTATTAGTTATAATTTTGAGTAATGCAAGTGGCCGATGCGTACCAAATGCATGAAGCGAACGAACTTAACTAACTCGATGCGCAGCATCGAGGCCTTCGCATAAGTAAAGCTAGGGCAATAAAACGATCGTTACAGCGAAGAGCGGCAGCTCTATGTAAATGAATTCTTAAGAGCGAAATTTAGGCCCTTGCTTTGCAGAGCGAGTATTATAAGATAAAATTAAGATGCTGCTCTTATCAGTTGCGAGGTCGCTCCAGTTGTTTTGGCTGCGTAACCAGACATTCTCCCCCCGTTGGAAGGCATGGGCTTTCAACAGATTCCCTGACGGGGAATAGGCATAGCTTGGTTGCAGCTCTTCTCGTTTCCCCTGTTGCGGTGCGCAAATGGCTACTAGAGGCGGCAGATTTTCTTTACGAGGACTATGTCGTTGACGCATAGGCTTGGTTTCGGAGTACGCCATTTGGAGCGCTGCTGAAGCAGTGATAAGTATTCTTCACGCCAGCGAGACCAAAACAGTTGTTGGAGGAACGTTACGCGTTGCCAACCATCCAGACGATTGAATTGAAGGTGCGTCACATCAGGTTCAAAGAACGATGAGCTGGGTTCACCAATCAAGAAATGAGCTGGAGTGAGCACATCTAGATCTGCTGGATCTTCTGAAAGAGGAAACAATGGCCTGGAATTAATTATCGATGCTATGTGGCAGACTAGGGTGCGAAACTCTTCGAAGTTGAGAACACAAGATCCAACAGCACGACAAAAATGATGTTTCGCTGTCTTCACTGCTGCTTCCAAAGGCCGCCAAAATGCGGTGAACGAGGAGGTATAAATTTTCAATCAATGGAATCAGCCATGCAAAAATTATGCACTGACTCAATATGATTACGACTTGTAAATAGACGCTTGAGATCCAGAAGCTCGTTTTTGGCGCCGACAAAGTTGGTAGCGTTATCCGACCATATCTGAGATGGCCTGCCTCGAGTCGATATAAACCTCTTAAGCGCATTCAAGAAAGAAGCTGTCGACAGATCCTCGACCAGTTCCAGGTGAACCGCTTTAGTCGCGAAGCAGACGAAGACAGCCATGTAACATTTGACTGGAGCTTTATTTCGTACGTCTGGCTTATAGAAAAATGGTCCACAATAGTCATCACCTGAGACTTCAAAGGCTCGACAAGCAGTCAAACGTTCTTTGGGCAGATCACCCATTATATGCTCTATTAATCGAGGCTTGGCACGAAAGCATCTCACACATTTTTCAACCACCTTGGATACGGTCTTCCTTCCACCAATCGGCCCATACTGCAACCGAATATGAGCAAGAAGTGCCCGTGGACCAGCGTGTAAGTCCCGATTGTGAAACTGTGTGATGACCGAGTTTGTGATGGGGTGGTGACACGGGAGAATTATTGGATGGCGAGCGTCGAAATCCAGCGAACAGTTTTTCAAGCGCCCATCAACTCTAAGAATTCCGAAATCATCCAAAAAAGGGTTAAGTGATGCGATACAACTGGACGGTTTAACAACTCTTCTCGATTGCAATGATTTGACACCTGTCTCTCTGGACGAGCCTTAGTAAGAGTTGGGTCCCATGTTGTATATCAGACACTGTTAGTCCAGGATGCCTGCTTCTGTGTATGAATTTATTAATATATCCGAATATACGCTGCATTGTATCAAATGAGTTGACGTATTTACAAGTGACAGTTATATCAACGAAGGGAGATGACGCAATAAGGACCCTTTTTTTAAGTTCGTGTTCTGTTCTTTCTGACAAGCAAGAAGCTGGCCAGTCCAATTTGTTTTTAACTAGAAATTCTGGGCCGTTAAACCACATGGCTAGGGGCTAGCTAGCAAAATTTACGGTTTCCATTGTTCGGCATCTCTGCTCCAGAAACGTAGCCATATGCTCCCACGATGATATTAAATTAACGAACGACGAATCCTCTAGCCTTTCTTCCCATTTGGCTTGTGATATTGGGTCCAGCTTTTGTAAAATAATCTGCACAATGATGCATCCAGCGATTTGTTCGGAGTTGCCCATGCTCTTTAACGCGCGAAAATGTGCGTTGAGTTGCTCGGCCGATCCACCCGCCACCCTCTTCAGCCCCAATATCTCAAGTATGTGTGCCTGAAAAACCAAACGTCTATTATTAAACCTATTCTCCAATAAATTAAGTGCTATGGCATAATTATCGTTTGTTATTTCCAATGATCGAATCGCGTCCAGCGTTGTATCCTTCAGGCACGATCGAAGATGCTGCAGCTTTTCGATATCTGCTAGATCAGGATGATTTTCTATGACGGTTGTGAACATAGAATAAAAGTCGGCCCATACTGTGTAACCACCACTGAACGTAGGCAACTTTATTGAGGGTAGTGTTGGCGGTGCCTTTGCTCTAACTGTCTGCGAGGGCAGCACAGATTGGTCGCGAAATGTTGAGCAGGGCAATATTGAGACACGTTTCGCAATTTTACTCCGAACCGAAATTTCCATAGAAACTGCTAACTCGTCGAAGTCCTCACGCAATTGGTTACCGATTTCATCAAAGTCTAGTTCTTCGAGGCTAGTGTGAGTAATATCAAATGAGATCTGAAGCCGCTCGATTTGCTTCAGCCTAACACTAAGACCGCACTCACCAATTGCACTAAGTGGCGAATTAGTTAGAGCATTTCGAAGTGTTTGCAAACTGTCATAAACTGAAATGGCTTTACGCTTCAGAAAGGTCACCCTGTTTGCAGAGGGCACTGCACTAGAGGCATTATTTTCGGTTGCCATTAGAAGCGCGATAGAAAGCGCGTGCGAAACTAGCTGAGTAACTAACAACGGTGATCGCTAGTACATGCAAACCGTTCAAAAAACAATAGTTGTACAATAAGAACTTCGGCGAACGCAAGTGTCAAGCTATGTAATGAAGCAACGGCAATAGCTTTTACATAAGTACCGTACGAATGAGCAGCGACCGAGAGAGTAGGCAAAGCGACGGCGATAAGTATGTATGTATATAAAGTGCACAAAACGAAATGCCAGGTGGTGCCTTTTAAGATTATTGCTTTAATGTAAAGCAAATAATCTTACAACAACAAAAATAAAAATCACGTCGGTGTCACCAAATGTTGCGCTATTGAGCTCTTTCAATAGCTTTCACAAATATTAATAATTAACTATTTATTTTTTGTGTTCAAAATTGTTTTATATTTCTTAAAGTTACGAGAAGCAGGCAGACCCGAATTGGTCTGTGCTTATTATTTAAGAACAATAGTTTGTATATAGGCAAGCGAACCCGAATTAGAACGTGCCAATTTTAGCGAAGAGACAATTATTAGTTATAATTTTGAGTAATGCAAGTGGCCGATGCGTACCAAATGCATGAAGCGAACGAACTTAACTAACTCGATGCGCAGCATCGAGGCCTTCGCATAAGTAAAGCTAGGGCAATAAAACGATCGTTACAGCGAAGAGCGGCAGCTCTATGTAAATGAATTCTTAAGAGCGAAATTTAGGCCCTTGCTTTGCAGAGCGAGTATTATAAGATAAAATTAAGATGCTGCTCTTATCAGTTGCGAGGTCGCTCCAGTTGTTTTGGCTGCGTAACCAGACATTCTCCCCCCGTTGGAAGGCATGGGCTTTCAACAGATTCCCTGACGGGGAATAGGCATAGCTTGGTTGCAGCTCTTCTCGTTTCCCCTGTTGCGGTGCGCAAATGGCTACTAGAGGCGGCAGATTTTCTTTACGAGGACTATGTCGTTGACGCATAGGCTTGGTTTCGGAGTACGCCATTTGGAGCGCTGCTGAAGCAGTGATAAGTATTCTTCACGCCAGCGAGACCAAAACAGTTGTTGGAGGAACGTTACGCGTTGCCAACCATCCAGACGATTGAATTGAAGGTGCGTCACATCAGGTTCAAAGAACGATGAGCTGGGTTCACCAATCAAGAAATGAGCTGGAGTGAGCACATCTAGATCTGCTGGATCTTCTGAAAGAGGAAACAATGGCCTGGAATTAATTATCGATGCTATGTGGCAGACTAGGGTGCGAAACTCTTCGAAGTTGAGAACACAAGATCCAACAGCACGACAAAAATGATGTTTCGCTGTCTTCACTGCTGCTTCCAAAGGCCGCCAAAATGCGGTGAACGAGGAGGTATAAATTTTCAATCAATGGAATCAGCCATGCAAAAATTATGCACTGACTCAATATGATTACGACTTGTAAATAGACGCTTGAGATCCAGAAGCTCGTTTTTGGCGCCGACAAAGTTGGTAGCGTTATCCGACCATATCTGAGATGGCCTGCCTCGAGTCGATATAAACCTCTTAAGCGCATTCAAGAAAGAAGCTGTCGACAGATCCTCGACCAGTTCCAGGTGAACCGCTTTAGTCGCGAAGCAGACGAAGACAGCCATGTAACATTTGACTGGAGCTTTATTTCGTACGTCTGGCTTATAGAAAAATGGTCCACAATAGTCAACACCAGAGACTTCAAAGGCTCGACAAGCAGTCAAACGTTCTTTGGGCAGATCACCCATTATATGCTCTATTAATCGAGGCTTGGCACGAAAGCATCTCACACATTTTTCAACCACCTTGGATACGGTCTTCCTTCCACCAATCGGCCCATACTGCAACCGAATATGAGCAAGAAGTGCCCGTGGACCAGCGTGTAAGTCCCGATTGTGAAACTGTGTGATGACCGAGTTTGTGATGGGGTGGTGACACGGGAGAATTATTGGATGGCGAGCGTCGAAATCCAGCGAACAGTTTTTCAAGCGCCCATCAACTCTAAGAATTCCGAAATCATCCAAAAAAGGGTTAAGTGATGCGATACAACTGGACGGTTTAACAACTCTTCTCGATTGCAATGATTTGACACCTGTCTCTCTGGACGAGCCTTAGTAAGAGTTGGGTCCCATGTTGTATATCAGACACTGTTAGTCCAGGATGCCTGCTTCTGTGTATGAATTTATTAATATATCCGAATATACGCTGCATTGTATCAAATGAGTTGACGTATTTACAAGTGACAGTTATATCAACGAAGGGAGATGACGCAATAAGGACCCTTTTTTTAAGTTCGTGTTCTGTTCTTTCTGACAAGCAAGAAGCTGGCCAGTCCAATTTGTTTTTAACTAGAAATTCTGGGCCGTTAAACCACATGGCTAGGGGCTAGCTAGCAAAATTTACGGTTTCCATTGTTCGGCATCTCTGCTCCAGAAACGTAGCCATATGCTCCCACGATGATATTAAATTAACGAACGACGAATCCTCTAGCCTTTCTTCCCATTTGGCTTGTGATATTGGGTCCAGCTTTTGTAAAATAATCTGCACAATGATGCATCCAGCGATTTGTTCGGAGTTGCCCATGCTCTTTAACGCGCGAAAATGTGCGTTGAGTTGCTCGGCCGATCCACCCGCCACCCTCTTGAGCCCCAATATCTCAAGTATGTGTGCCTGAAAAACCAAACGTCTATTATTAAACCTATTCTCCAATAAATTAAGTGCTATGGCATAATTATCGTTTGTTATTTCCAATGATCGAATCGCGTCCAGCGTTGTATCGTTAGGCACGATCGAAGATGCTGCAGCTTTTCGATATCTGCTAGATCAGGATGATTTTCTATGACGGTTGTGAACATAGAATAAAAGTCGGCCCATACTGTGTAACCACCACTGAACGTAGGCAACTTTATTGAGGGTAGTGTTGGCGGTGCCTTTGCTCTAACTGTCTGCGAGGGCAGCACAGATTGGTCGCGAAATGTTGAGCAGGGCAATATTGAGACACGTTTCGCAATTTCACTCCGAACCGAAATTTCCATAGAAACTGCTAACTCGTCGAAGTCCTCACGCAATTGGTTACCGATTTCATCAAAGTCTAGTTCTTCGAGGCTAGTGTGAGTAATATCAAATGAGATCTGAAGCCGCTCGATTTGCTTCAGCCTAACACTAAGACCGCACTCACCAATTGCACTAAGTGGCGAATTAGTTAGAGCATTTCGAAGTGTTTGCAAACTGTCATAAACTGAAATGGCTTTGCGCTTCAGAAAGGTCACCCTGTTTGCAGAGGGCACTGCACTAGAGGCATTATTTTCGGTTGCCATTAGAAGCGCGATAGAAAGCGCGTGCGAAACTAGCTGAGTAACTAACAACGGTGATCGCTAGTACATGCAAACCGTTCAAAAAACAATAGTTGTACAATAAGAACTTCGGCGAACGCAAGTGTCAAGCTATGTAATGAAGCAACGGCAATAGCTTTTACATAAGTACCGTACGAATGAGCAGCGACCGAGAGAGTAGGCAAAGCGACGGCGATAAGTATGTATGTATATAAAGTGCACAAAACGAAATGCCAGGTGGTGCCTTTTAAGATTATTGCTTTAATGTAAAGCAAATAATCTTACAACAACAAAAATAAAAATCACGTCGGTGTCACCAAATGTTGCGCTATTGAGCTCTTTCAATAGCTTTCACAAATATTAATAATTAACTATTTATTTTTTGTGTTCAAAATTGTTTTATATTTCTTAAAGTTACGAGAAGCAGGCAGACCCGAATTGGTCTGTGCTTATTATTTAAGAACAATAGTTTGTATATAGGCAAGCGAACCCGAATTAGAACGTGCCAATTTTAGCGAAGAGACAATTATTAGTTATAATTTTGAGTAATGCAAGTGGCCGATGCGTACCAAATGCATGAAGCGAACGAACTTAACTAACTCGATGCGCAGCATCGAGGTCTTCGCATAAGTAAAGCTAGGGCAATAAAACGATCGTTACAGCGAAGAGCGGCAGCTCTATGTAAATGAATTCTTAAGAGCGAAATTTAGGCCCTTGCTTTGCAGAGCGAGTATTATAAGATAAAATTAAGATGCTGCTCTTATCAGTTGCGAGGTCGCTCCAGTTGTTTTGGCTGCGTAACCAGACATTCTCCCCCCGTTGGAAGGCATGGGCTTTCAACAGATTCCCTGACGGGCAATAGGCATAGCTTGTTTGCAGCTCTTCTCGTTTCCCCTGTTGCGGTGCGCAAATGGCTACTAGAGGCGGCAGATTTTCATTCTTTACGAGGACTATGTCGTTGACGCATAGGCTTGGTTTCGGAGTACGCCATTTGGAGCGCTGCTGAAGCAGTGATAAGTATTCTTCACGCCAGCGAGACCAAAACAGTTGTTGGAGGAACGTTACGCGTTGCCAACCATCCAGACGATTGAATTGAAGGTGCGTCACATCAGGTTCAAAGAACGATGAGCTGGGTTCACCAATCAAGAAATGAGCTGGAGTGAGCACATCTAGATCTGCTGGATCTTCTGAAAGAGGAAACAATGGCCTGGAATTAATTATCGATGCTATGTGGCAGACTAGGGTGCGAAACTCTTCGAAGTTGAGAACACAAGATCCAACAGCACGACAAAAATGATGTTTCGCTGTCTTCACTGCTGCTTCCAAAGGCCGCCAAAATGCGGTGAACGAGGAGGTATAAATTTTCAATCAATGGAATCAGCCATGCAAAAATTATGCACTGACTCAATATGATTACGACTTGTAAATAGACGCTTGAGATCCAGAAGCTCGTTTTTGGCGCCGACAAAGTTGGTAGCGTTATCCGACCATATCTGAGATGGCCTGCCTCGAGTCGATATAAACCTCTTAAGCGCATTCAAGAAAGAAGCTGTCGACAGATCCTCGACCAGTTCCAGGTGAACCGCTTTAGTCGCGAAGCAGACGAAGACAGCCATGTAACATTTGACTGGAGCTTTATTTCGTACGTCTGGCTTATAGAAAAATGGTCCACAATAGTCAACACCAGAGACTTCAAAGGCTCGACAAGCAGTCAAACGTTCTTTGGGCAGATCACCCATTATATGCTCTATTAATCGAGGCTTGGCACGAAAGCATCTCACACATTTTTCAACCACCTTGGATACGGTCTTCCTTCCACCAATCGGCCCATACTGCAACCGAATATGAGCAAGAAGTGCCCGTGGACCAGCGTGTAAGTCCCGATTGTGAAACTGTGTGATGACCGAGTTTGTGATGGGGTGGTGACACGGGAGAATTATTGGATGGCGAGCGTCGAAATCCAGCGAACAGTTTTTCAAGCGCCCATCAACTCTAAGAATTCCGAAATCATCCAAAAAAGGGTTAAGTGATGCGATACAACTGGACGGTTTAACAACTCTTCTCGATTGCAATGATTTGACACCTGTCTCTCTGGACGAGCCTTAGTAAGAGTTGGGTCCCATGTTGTATATCAGACACTGTTAGTCCAGGATGCCTGCTTCTGTGTATGAATTTATTAATATATCCGAATATACGCTGCATTGTATCAAATGAGTTGACGTATTTACAAGTGACAGTTATATCAACGAAGGGAGATGACGCAATAAGGACCCTTTTTTTAAGTTCGTGTTCTGTTCTTTCTGACAAGCAAGAAGCTGGCCAGTCCAATTTGTTTTTAACTAGAAATTCTGGGCCGTTAAACCACATGGCTAGGGGCTAGCTAGCAAAATTTACGGTTTCCATTGTTCGGCATCTCTGCTCCAGAAACGTAGCCATATGCTCCCACGATGATATTAAATTAACGAACGACGAATCCTCTAGCCTTTCTTCCCATTTGGCTTGTGATATTGGGTCCAGCTTTTGTAAAATAATCTGCACAATGATGCATCCAGCGATTTGTTCGGAGTTGCCCATGCTCTTTAACGCGCGAAAATGTGCGTTGAGTTGCTCGGCCGATCCACCCGCCACCCTCTTGAGCCCCAATATCTCAAGTATGTGTGCCTGAAAAACCAAACGTCTATTATTAAACCTATTCTCCAATAAATTAAGTGCTATGGCATAATTATCGTTTGTTATTTCCAATGATCGAATCGCGTCCAGCGTTGTATCCTTCAGGCACGATCGAAGATGCTGCAGCTTTTCGATATCTGCTAGATCAGGATGATTTTCTATGACGGTTGTGAACATAGAATAAAAGTCGGCCCATACTGTGTAACCACCACTGAACGTAGGCAACTTTATTGAGGGTAGTGTTGGCGGTGCCTTTGCTCTAACTGTCTGCGAGGGCAGCACAGATTGGTCGCGAAATGTTGAGCAGGGCAATATTGAGACACGTTTCGCAATTTCACTCCGAACCGAAATTTCCATAGAAACTGCTAACTCGTCGAAGTCCTCACGCAATTGGTTACCGATTTCATCAAAGTCTAGTTCTTCGAGGCTAGTGTGAGTAATATCAAATGAGGTCTGAAGCCGCTCGATTTGCTTCAGCCTAACACTAAGACCGCACTCACCAATTGCACTAAGTGGCGAATTAGTTAGAGCATTTCGAAGTGTTTGCAAACTGTCATAAATTGAAATGGCTTTGCGCTTCAGAAAGGTCACCCTGTTTGCAGAGGGCACTGCACTAGAGGCATTATTTTCGGTTGCCATTAGAAGCGCGATAGAAAGCGCGTGCGAAACAAGCTGAGTAACTAACAACGGTGATCGCTAGTACATGCAAACCGTTCAAAAAACAATAGTTGTACAATAAGAACTTCGGCGAACGCAAGTGTCAAGCTATGTAATGAAGCAACGGCAATAGCCTTTACATAAGTACCGTACGAATGAGCAGAGACTTTAAGCGACCGAGAGAGTAGGCAAAGTGACGGCGATAAGTATGTATGTATATAAAGTGCACAAAACGAAATGCCAGGTGGTGCCTTTTAAGATTATTGCTTTAATGTAAAGCAAATAATCTTACAACAACAAAAATAAAATTCACGTCGGGGTCACCAAATGATGCGCTATTGAGCTTTTTCAATCTCTTTCACAAATAGAAATAATTAACTATTTATTTTTTGTGTTCAAAATTGTTTTATATTTCTTAAAGTTACGAGAAGCAGGCAGACCCGAATTGGTCTCTGCTTATTATTTAAGAACAATAGTGTGTGTACAGGCAAGCGAACCCGAATTAGAACGTGCCAATTTTAGCGAAGAGACAATTATTAGTTATAATTTTGAGTAATGCAAGTGGCCGATGCGTACCAAATGCATGAAGCGAACGAACTTAACTAACTCGATGCGCAGCATCGAGGCCTTCGCATAAGTAAAGCTAGGGCAATAAAACGATCGTTACAGCGAAGAGCGGCAGCTCTATGTAAATGAATTCTTAAGAGCGAAATTTAGGCCCTTGCTTTGCAGAGCGAGTATTATAAGATAAAATTAAGATGCTGCTCTTATCAGTTGCGAGGTCGCTCCAGTTGTTTTGGCTGCGTAACCAGACATTCTCCCCCCGTTGGAAGGCATGGGCTTTCAACAGATTCCCTGACGGGGAATAGGCATAGCTTGGTTGCAGCTCTTCTCGTTTCCCCTGTTGCGGTGCGCAAATGGCTACTAGAGGCGGCAGATTTTCTTTACGAGGACTATGTCGTTGACGCATAGGCTTGGTTTCGGAGTACGCCATTTGGAGCGCTGCTGAAGCAGTGATAAGTATTCTTCACGCCAGCGAGACCAAAACAGTTGTTGGAGGAACGTTACGCGTTGCCAACCATCCAGACGATTGAATTGAAGGTGCGTCACATCAGGTTCAAAGAACGATGAGCTGGGTTCACCAATCAAGAAATGAGCTGGAGTGAGCACATCTAGATCTGCTGGATCTTCTGAAAGAGGAAACAATGGCCTGGAATTAATTATCGATGCTATGTGGCAGACTAGGGTGCGAAACTCTTCGAAGTTGAGAACACAAGATCCAACAGCACGACAAAAATGATGTTTCGCTGTCTTCACTGCTGCTTCCAAAGGCCGCCAAAATGCGGTGAACGAGGAGGTATAAATTTTCAATCAATGGAATCAGCCATGCAAAAATTATGCACTGACTCAATATGATTACGACTTGTAAATAGACGCTTGAGATCCAGAAGCTCGTTTTTGGCGCCGACAAAGTTGGTAGCGTTATCCGATCATATCTGAGATGGCCTGCCTCGAGTCGATATAAACCTCTTAAGCGCATTCAAGAAAGAAGCTGTCGACAGATCCTCGACCAGTTCCAGGTGAACCGCTTTAGTCGCGAAGCAGACGAAGACAGCCATGTAACATTTGACTGGAGCTTTATTTCGTACGTCTGGCTTATAGAAAAATGGTCCACAATAGTCAACACCAGAGACTTCAAAGGCTCGACAAGCAGTCAAACGTTCTTTGGGCAGATCACCCATTATATGCTCTATTAATCGAGGCTTGGCACGAAAGCATCTCACACATTTTTCAACCACCTTGGATACGGTCTTCCTTCCACCAATCGGCCCATACTGCAACCGAATATGAGCAAGAAGTGCCCGTGGACCAGCGTGTAAGTCCCGATTGTGAAACTGTGTGATGACCGAGTTTGTGATGGGGTGGTGACACGGGAGAATTATTGGATGGCGAGCGTCGAAATCCAGCGAACAGTTTTTCAAGCGCCCATCAACTCTAAGAATTCCGAAATCATCCAAAAAAGGGTTAAGTGATGCGATACAACTGGACGGTTTAACAACTCTTCTCGATTGCAATGATTTGACACCTGTCTCTCTGGACGAGCCTTAGTATATCAGACACTGTTAGTCCAGGATGCCTGCTTCTGTGTATGAATTTATTAATATATCCGAATATACGCCGAATATACGGAGATGACGCAATAAGGACCCTTTTTATAAGTTCGAGTTCTGTTCTTTCTGACAAGCAAGAAGCAGGCCAGTCCAATTTGTTTTTAACTAGAAATTCTGGGCCGTTGAACCACAGAGACGATTGATCTAATTCACTGGGCGTAGATCCTCTCGAGAGTATATCTTCCGGGTTGAGTGAAGTAGGCACGTAACGCCATTCCATGCCATTAGTTAGCTCTTGAACTGCTGTGACGCGATTAGCCACAAACACATTGAGCTTGCAGGGCTCGGTCCTTATCCAGGAAAGACATACAGAAGAATCCGACCAACAGTAGAATTTTCCATCAAACAGATTCATTTAAGATATCTCACGCATGAGATTAGATAATAAGACGGCACCACAGAGCTCTAGCTTTAGAACTGTGATTTTTTTCAGAGGAGCTACACGCGATTTGGAACACAACAGCTGAAAACTGGCTGATGTTCGTCGAGAAAGGACGTAGACACAGGCCCCATATGCTTCGATGCTGGCGTCGCAGAAGCCGTGAACTTCTAACTCTGCTGCAGGTATTGACACGAGACGAGGAAATTTAAGAAACTGTGCCTTCTCAAAACTGCAGCAAAGATCATGCCAAGCTGTTGCCAGTGATGATGGCAAGCTCCCGTCCCACTCAAGCTTCTCCTTCCAGATCTGCTGCATAAAGATTTTAGCCTTGACAATTATCGGCCCTATGAGTCCAAGCGGGTCATACAAGCGAGCTATGGTCGATAGTATTGACCTTCTTGATGGTTTAGATCTCTGCTGAATGGACGAAAACGAAAACAACAATCGATCCGACGCTGAGTCCCAAGCGAGTCCAAGAGTTTTGTTGATGTCGCTACCATCATCAAACTTTAGGGAAGATTCTCTGTCCTCTACGGGTATCCCTTTCAGTACAGCAGAATTGTTTGAGCACCACTTTCGCAACTTGAAGCCCCCACTTGCCAAGATTCCAGCCGTCTGATTAAAAAGTTCCTTTGCTTCTTGAATTGAATCACCCCCTGAAATGAGTTCATCAACGTAGAAGTCACGCCGCAAAATCCGAGATCCAATTGGAAAATTAGTTTCCTCATCCACAGACAGCTGATGCATAGCACGGATTGAGAGGAATGAAGCTGGCTTTGTTCCGTATGTAACTGTATCTAGCTTAAAAATCTTTATATCCTGTTCTGGCGAGTTTCGCCATAGAATGCATTGGAGAAAATCATCTGGTGCTGAAACGCGTACGCAGCGATACATTTTTCCAATATCTCCTGTTAGGGCGATCGGGAAATTACGAAAGCGAAAAAGGATATGAAACAGCGAGCTTTGAATAACAGGTCCAGCCAGCAATAGTTCATTTAATGTTTAACCTGACGAGGTAGCTGCTGAGCCGTCGAAAACGACTCGCAATTTTGTCGTTGAACTGACTTCTTTAAAGACACAGTGATGAGGAAGAAAGTATTGACAAAGTCCTATAGACTCTGGAGCAACAGGCGACATATGACCAAGATTCAAATATTCCTTTAGAAAGTTTGAATATTGAATCTTCAGATCTGGACGATTTTGTAGTTTGCGTTCCAGGGTCAGGAACCGACGAAAGGCTTGTTGGTATGACGTCCCCAGACATTCCAAACTTCGCTTGAAGGGTAAACGAACTGAATATTGGCCACTAGGCAATCTGATATGAGTCTTTACGAAATGTTCTTCACAGATGTTTTCTTCCTTTGAAGTGGTAGGTGTACTTTCCAAGCAGGATTCTATCTCCCAAAATCTTCGAACCAATTCATCAGCACGTTCTTCAGAACTTGACTCAAGTTTGCCCGCAGTATGCTTTGCCATTAACATAGAACCACTCAAGCGGGGTCCGCCTCCAAAAACTACCCAACCAAGCCGTGTTTTTTGAAGACACGGTAGTCCAAGTAGCAAGTCCACGCGTTGAGGTTTAAAGAAAGACGGATCTGCAAGTTTTATGTTAGCGGGAATGTTCCAATTCGTCGTGTTGATAGTAAAACTCGGTTGACTATCAGTTATGTTAGGCGCTACCAGAGCTGTAAGGCATGTTGAGTATTCAGAGACTTGAGACTGTATTATGATAGTGACCGTGTTTCCTTCTGTTTCAAAACGAGAATCTCCTAGACCATATACAATGGCTGAGGACTTGTGCTTCTTTAGCTGAAGCTGTTGAGCAAGGCGCGACGTTATAAGGTGAAGCTGAGAACCAGAATCCAAAAGGGCACGACAAGGTATCAAAGTGCCGGAGCGATTTCTTACAAAGATCATAGCCGTAGCCAAGACGACAACATCACTACTGAAATACTGGGCAACAAGAGATGTGGAGGTAGATGGCGATGACTTAGCGAAAGAGGCATGGGCTATCGGCGATGAATTTGCAGGCTCAGTCAGCTGACCAGACGGAGATACGGAATTGTTTAAATGCAGCAGAGAATGATGTTTCGCCCCGCAGGTCCGACAGCATTCAGAGCTGCATGATCGCAATTGATGACCTTTCTTTAGGCAATTCAAGCACAATGCAACTCGCTTTGCCTCCCTAAGCCGTAATGCAGGGGTCAAATTTCCAAATCGAGAACAATTATATATACTATGACCAGGGCTGTCGATAGTGGCGATAAATGACGATCTACTGGTGTTAATTGCTCTAGTTTTTCCCACCTGATGGCTAGGGGCTAGCTAGCAAAATTTACGGTTTCCATTGTTCGGCATCTCTGCTCCAGAAACGTAGCCATATGCTCCCACGATGGTATTAAATTAACAAACGACGAATCCTCTAGCCTTTCTTCCCATTTGGCTTGTGATATTGGGTCCAGCTTTTGTAAAATAATCTGATCACAATGATGCATCCAGCGATTTGTTCGGAGTTGCCCATGCTCTTTAACGCGCGAAAATGTGCGTTGAATTGGTCGGATAACTCCCTTAGCGACACGGCAGATCCACCTGCCACCCTCTTGAGCCCCAATATCTCAAGTATGTGTGACTGAAAAACCAAACGTCTATTATTAAACCTTTTCTCCAATAAATTAAGTGCTATGGCATAATTATCGTTTGTTATTTCCAATGATCGAACCGCGTCCAGCGCTGTATCCTTCAGGCACGATCGAAGATGCTGCAGCTTTTCGATATCTGCTAGATCAGGATGATTTTCTATGACGGTTGTGAACATAGAATAAAAGTCGGCCCATTCTGTGTAACCACCACTGAACGTAGGCAACTTTATTAAGGGGAGTGTTGGCGAAGCCTTTGCTCTAACTGTCTGCGAGGGCAGCACAGATTGGTCGCGAAATGTTGAGCAGGGCAATATTGAGACACGTTTCGCAATTTCACTCCGAACCGAAATTTCCATAGAAACTGCTAACTCGTCGAAGTCCTCACGCAATTGGTTACCGATTTCATCAAAGTCTAGTTCTTCGAGGCTAGTGTGAGTAATATCAAATGAGGTCTGAAGCCGCTCGATTTGCTTCAGCCTAACACTAAGACAGCACTCATCAATTGTTCTACATTGTTGTCTATTTAAAAATGTATTAATTATATTCTGTGAGAAGTCGTTTTTGGTCAAATGTTATTTAATATCGTGTCCAATTTCTTTGTGGTCTCTTGGTTAGTGCTCTGAAGAGGGTTCCCGAGATTTAGCACTCAAGGTAATATCAGGCCAGACACCTCTGAATACGAAAATGTAAGGTGGTCCGAGTCAAATTTGATTGATGCGACCAATAGGCAGGTAGTCATTAATACACAAACACAGACACAAATTAACAAACTCACCGACACGGTGAACGAAATAATTAAATGTAAAAGAAATTAATTGGTAAACACACCGCATTTATATGAAACACTATTAGTAAGAAATATAATACTAATAAATCAAATATCGAACTTGATACTTACAATTACACTAGCCAAAGCGGGTATAATAAATCCCACAATATTTGACCACGATGATTGATGAAATCAATTATAAATAAACATCCTGTCGAAATTTCCATAGTTAGCCCAACCGAAGCGTTTAAAATCAAGGTCCTCCAGTCCGAGAACATTGTCCATATATTAATAGAGTATCCCAGGGTCAAGCTCTTTTGCAAGAAAATCACCATCTTTCCGGTGGCACACCAACACGTCACACGACAGCTACAAGATGATACCATAGCCTAATGCGACAATGATATTCTAGCGGTCAATGAATGAGTAACGACGACCTACGCTGCCGTCTGTAAATTGGCAGCGCTGGACACCATCAACATCTACAATTGAAAAACTCATATAACTTACAGGTGTGAGCCATATTATTCAGGTAAAAAGCTTATATGCTACTGGATGCTAATTTATAAAAGTTGCTGCGCACGCACCACCGAATTTCGCAGCTGCTATTAGGTACCAACGACGGAAGACAGACAACTGTTCGTCAGTCAATTCTGGCCATATTGGGTGTATGAATACGTGCGTGATCTTGCGCGGTACATGAAGTGATTTGCCAAACGACCACCTTCATCGTCCTGTAAGCAAACGTGATCCATATTAAGCAAACCATCCTGGAAAAAGACAAGGAGACAATACGAACATAATAACCTGTGACCAAAGTCGGTGTGCTAGGCACTGAGCATGTTAGAGGTTAACAAGCTCCAGAAGAGAATGCGGAAACTGCAGGTGCTTGTTACCAAGGCCTCAACATTAAATGAAAACAATTAAGAGGTTCTAGTCGGGAGCTACCGATTAGGGCATACCCTGAACCCTCTTATTCCAACACCAAATATATTAATAAAAAAAAGTTCCCTTGGCAGGGTTCGAACTCGCAACTGACCGCATTACTTGCTGTCGACTCTACTCAACAGCCACACCAGCAAAAAAAAATAATAATAATAATACTTTCCCCGGTAGGGCTCGAGCTCGCGACAGACCGCACCACCTGCTATGCCTCTACTCAGCAGCCACACCAACAATTAATTACTAATGATAAAAAAAGGAACTTAAATAACATTACAAAAAAAAGTTGCAATTACCATGCTGTTAGAATGCGAAGCAGACGCGCATGAATGTGTGTATGTACATGTATACAGAAATTCTTAAAGCTGCTGCCCCATTCAATTGTGCAGTTGCATATAACTTTGGTTTTTCTTAACCGATCTTTATGAAATTTTCTACAGTATATCTTATTGTACCATAGAATATTTGTGCATTCTGAAAAAGTCAATTGCATTTAAATTGTGGTTTAAATTGGTTGGCAATAAAAGTTGGGTTATTAACTTGATTTATAGCTCTGTGGTGGTAGCGGGGAGGTGGCGTTAGGTATGAAATGAAAGATACTTGAAATATCTATCATATTCTAGGAACAACATATCATGTTTGGTGGCTCTAGCTCTTACTATTTACCCAATTTGCTAAAAAAAAACAGGATGTCGATATCGATTTTTATTATTTTTTTATCGATTGCTTGGAAACGGAGTAAGTTATCGATTATCGGAAACAAACTTGATCTGCGCGGAAACAAGGAGCACCTACATCTAAAATTTCAAGTTCATACATACGGACGAACGGACGGACAGACAGACGGACATGGCTAAATCGACTCGGCTATTGGTGCTGATCAAGAATATATACACTTTATGGGGTCGGAGATGCTTCCTTCTGCCTGTTACATACATTTGGATTTTGCACAAATACAATATACCCTTATATCCATTTTTAATGGGTTCAGGGTATAAATATTGTGCTCTTTTCTAAATAGTACCTAGATGATATTGGTCAAATCTTTATAGTAGTTCTGGATAACAGACCCACTATCGAGACAATACGTTAACTAAATCTACACATGTTGTCTGGACTTGCCTAACCAGGGGCAACTCAGGCCGCTCCTGGTTGGTTACGAGCCACTGCCATAAAATTGGGCTCACTCTATTGTGTTTACACGTGAAAAAGATTGCCACATTAAGCCTGTTCTGCATCCATATTGCTAATATATAAAAAGGATCTCGTAAATTCGTCTGCAGGACCTCGGAAAATGGCAATCTGCATCCATATTTGCTAATATATAAAACGGATCTCGTAAATTCGTCTGCAGGACCTCGGAAAATGGCAACAACTACAGCAATTGCGAAGAGAAGAGATGGCTTAAACTGTTGTTCGCCTACCTGGTAGGGCACCACACAGCGAAATATCACCTTCACAGAATACACCTCTTAAATATCTTATTGTACGTTCTTCTTCACAAAAACACTTATGTATTTTCTCAGTGAAAGTTGGGAAAGGTGAAATAAAAACTTTTTTAGAAAGGCATGGCTCCTCTTCATAGGGAAAGTCGAACAACTCTTGCTCATTAGCGAGCACTAGGTACAATAGACCGTATTGACTCCCTTTTATCAATATAGTACGTGTAGGTATAGATTAATTTACTTATTATTTTAAAATTTCGAAAGCAGGTTCGATGCTTTGTATGCGGTGGTAAAGTCCATGCCCGACATAATGCAAACAATTCAAATAGAAAACATTTCATTCCGTGTTCTTTATTCTAAATCCAATTGTAACCTATCCGCAATTATATTAATCTAGCAACATATTCCTGCGTAATATATAGTATATACAGCAATATATTTGTATATTGTTTGTAAGACCATTTAAGAGTCAACACTGTTATTTTACGGGGTTAACCTTTGTGTTACTTAAACATATTTTTTATTTAACGAATTTCATGTTCCAAAATTATTGGAGACTGGAGCCGCTTGCCTCCGTCAGGCTACGCATATATTGAGCTTCGGTAACCATGACGCCTTCCATATCTACAAATCGTGTGTGCATTTCTGCAGCAATAAACCGTTTACTCGCTGCTATGTCTAAGCGTGGTGCTACTTTCGAACTGTTCGTTTACTTTTCGCGTGCTAACATTTCTCTTGCTCGACCCAAATCGTGTAAAATATAGTGCTAGGGAAAATTATCAGTCATTAAATAATTTTTTTAATAAACAATTTAATTTTAATTTTTTTTGTATTTTGATTTGCTAGCTCGAGGGCCAGGGTTTAGTTTATTGAAAACAAAAGTAAAAAAAAATTGGCTTTATTCGATTGCTTATCGGCAACCGTCTTCAGGGCACTAACACCAAGAAACAATAAACAAATAACATTAAAATAAATTAATTTAAGCAATAAATTAAACATTTAACATACGTCTGCGCTTCTTGACTTGAAGATTGAAATTCTTTGGCTATGTAATAAGTCTCAACACAAGCGAGCGCAATTTTATGTGTATTTGTTTAAGTTTACTCTTTAGTTTGTTTTGTAGCTATTTTAATGTATGCTGTATGTTGAAGTGTTGCAGGATTATTGTTGTTTCCTTGTCATACAGTCGGTCATTGGTGCTATTTTTATACCCTGAACCCATTAAAATGGGTAAAATAAGTATAATGTATTTATGTAAACATATGAAACAGGCAGAAGGAAGAAGCACCGATCCCATAAGGTACATATATTCTTCATCAGGATCAACAGCCGAATCAATCCAGCCATGTCCGTCCGTCTGTCTGTCTAACCGTCCATCCGTCTATCCGAACTGAACGCGAGGATATCAGAAACTATAGCAGTTAGAGACAGATTTTCCGATATTCGTAACTTGGTCCGTTTCCAAGTAATCGATAAGAATCGACATCAAAATTCTTTTTTTTTTTTTTACCAATTTTGGTAAATAATAAGAGCTAGAGTAAAATAATTGATATATTGCTTTCAGACTAGTATATATATATATATATATATCAAGCTCCGCTCAGTTAATACCTATTGCCACCTTTCCGCTACCACCGCAGAGCTATAAATCAAGTTAAAAACCCAACTTATATTGCCCATGGATTTGAGCCACATTTTAAATGCAATTTTCTTTTTGAGTTCAATTAGATGTTCTGATGGTTCAATAAGATGTACTGTAGAACATTTTTCTTTGTGGTCTCTTGGTTAGTGCTCTGAAGATGGTTCCCGAGGTTCAGCACTCAAGGTAATATCAGGCCAGACGCCTCTGAATAAGAAAATGTAAGGTGGTCCGAGTTAAGTTTGATTGATGCGAACAATAGGCAGGTAATCATTAATACACAAACACAGACACAAATTAACAAACTCACCGACACGATGAACGAAATAATTAAATGTAAAAGAAATTAATTGGTTAACACACCGCATTTATATGAAACACTATTAGTAAGAAATATAATACTAATAAATCAAATATCGAACTTGATACTTACAATTACACTAGCCAAAGCGGGTATAATAATTCCCACAATAGTTGACCACGATGATTTGAAATCAATTATAAATAAACATCCTGTCGAAATAAAATCAAGGTCCTCCAGTCCGAGAACATTGTCCATATATTAATAGCGTATCCCAGGGTCAAGCTCTTTTGCAAGAAAATCACCATCTTTCCGGTGGCACACCAACACGTCACACGACAGCTACAAGATGATACCATAGCCGAATGCGACAAAGACATTCTAGCGGTCAATGAATGAGTAACGACGACCTACGCCGCCGTCTGTAAATTGGCAGCGCAGGACACCATCAACATCTACAATTGAAAAAATCACATAACTTACACGTGTGAGCTATATTATTCAGGTAAAAAGCTTATATGCTACAGGATGCTAATTTATAAAAGTTGCTGCGCACGCACCACCGAATTTCGCTGCTGCTATTAGGTACCAACGACGGAAGACAGACAACTGTTCGTCAGTCAATTCTGGCCGTATTGGGTGTATGAATACGTGCGTGATCTTGCGCGGTACATGAAGTGATTTGCCAAACGACCACCTTCATCGTCCTGTAAGCAAACGTGATCAATATTAAGCAAACCATCCTGAAAAAAAAAACGAGGAGACAATACGAACATAATAACCTGTGACCAAAGTCAGTGTGCTAGGCGCTGAACATGTTAGAGGTAAACAAGCTCCAGAAGAGAATGCGGAAACTGCAGGTGCTTGTTACCAAGGCCTCAACATAAAATGAAAACAATTAAGAGGTTCTAGTCGGGAGCATACCCTGAACCCTCTTATTCCAACACCAAATATATTAATAAAAAAAAGTTCCCTTGGCAGGGTTCGAACTCGCAACTGACCGCATTACTTGCTGTCGACTCTACTCAACAGCCACACCAACAATTGCAATTATCATGCTCTTAGAATGCGAAGCAGACTCGCATGAATGTGTGTGTGTACATGTATACAGAAATTCTTAAAGCTGCTGCCCCATTCAATTGCGCAGTTGCGTATAACTTTGGTTTTTCTAAACCGATCTTTATGAAATTTTCTACAGTATATCTTATTGTACCATAGAATATTTGTGTATTCTGAAAAAGTCAATTGCATTTAAATTGTGGTTTAAATTGGTTGGCAATAAAAGTTGGGTTATTAACTTGATTTATAGCTTTTGGGTGGTAGCGGGGAGGTGGCGATAGGTATGAAATGAAAGATACTTGAAATATCTATAATATTCTAGGAACAACATATCATGTTTGGTGGCTCTAGCTCTTATTATTTACCCAATTTGCTAAAAAAAAACAGGATGTCGATATCGATTTTTATTTTATTTTTTATCGATTGCTTGGAAATTGCTTGGTTATCGATTATCGGAAACAAACTCGATCTGCGCGGAAACTAGGAGCATCTACATCTTAAATTTCAAGTCTCTAGCTCTTATAGGTTCTGAGATCCTTGCGTTCATACATACGGACGGACGGACGGACGGACGGACGGACAGACAGACGGACATGGCTAAATCGACTCGGCTATTGGTGCTGATCAAGAATATACATTTATACTTTATGGGGTCGGAGATGCTTACTTCTGCCTGTTACATACATTTGGATTTTGCACAAATACAATATACCCTTATACCCATTTTTAATGTGTTCAGGGTATAAATATTGTGCTCTTTTCTAAATAGTACCTAGATGATATTGGTCAAATCTTTATAGTAGTTCTGGATAACAGACCCACTATCGAGACAATACGTTAACTAAATCTACACATGTTGTCTGGACTTGCCTAACTAGGGGGCAACTCAGGCCGCTCCTGGTTGGTTACGAGCCACTGCCATAAAATTGGGCTCACTCTATTGTGTTTACACGTGAAAAAGATTGCCACATTAAGCCTGTTCTGCATCCATATTTGCTAATATATAAAAAGGGTCTCGTAAATTCGCCTGCAGGGCCTCGGAAAATGGCAACAACTACAGCAATTGCGAAGAGAAGAGATGGCTTAAACTGTTGTTCGCCTACCTTGTAGGGCACCACACAGCGAAATATCACCTTCACAGAATACACCTCTTAAATATCTTATTGTACGTTCTTCTTCACAAAAACACTTATGTATTTTCTCAGTGAAAGTTGGGAAAGGTGAAATAAAAACTTTTTTAGAAAGGCATGGCTCCTCTTCATAGGGAAAGTCGAACAACTCTTGCTCATTAGCGAGCACTAGGTACAATAGACCGTATTGACTCACTTTTATCAATATACGTGTAGGTATAGATTAATTTACTTATTATTTTAAAATTTCGAAAGCAGGTTCGATGCTTTGTATGCGGTGGTAAAGTCCATGCCCGACATAATGCAAACAATTCAAACAGAAAACATTTCATTTCGTGTTCTTTATTCTAAATCCAACTGCAACCTATCCGCAATTATATTAATCTAGCAACATATTCCTGCGTAATATATAGTATATACAGCAATATATTTGTATATTGTTTGTAAGACCATTTAAGAGTCAACACTGTTACTTTACGGGGTTAACCTTTGTGTTACTTAAACATATTTTTTATTTAACGATTTTCATGTTCCAAGATTATTGGAGACTGGAGCCGCTTGCCTCCGTCAGGCTACGCATATATTGAGCTTCGGTAACCATGACGCCTTCCATATCTACAAATCGTGTGTGCATTTCTGCAGCAATAAACCGTTTACTCGCTGCTATGTCTAAGCGTGCTGCTACTTTCGAACTGTTCGTTTACTTTTCGCGTGCTAACATTTCTCTTGCTCGACCCAAATCGTGTAAAATATAGTGCTAGGGAAAATTATCAGTCATTAAATAATTTTTTTAATAAACAATTTAATTTTAATTTTTTTTGTATTTTGATTTGCTAGCTCGAGGGCCAGGGTTTAGTTTATTGAAAACAAAAGTAAAAAAAAATTGGCTTTATTCGATTGCTTATCGGCAACCGTCTTCAGGGCACTAACACCAAGAAACAATAAACAAATAACATTAAAATAAATTAATTTAAGCAATAAATTAAACATTTAACATACGTCTGCGCTTCTTGACTTGAAGATTGAAATTCTTTAGCTATTTAATAAGTCTCAACACAAGCGAGCGCAATTTTGGTGCTGCTTTTAGACTAGTATATATATACATACATATATATATATATATATCAAGGTCCTCTCAGTTAATACCTATTGCCACCTTTCCGCTACCACAGCAGAGCTATAAATCAATTTAATAACCCAACTTATATTGCCCATGAATTTGAGCCACATTTTAAATGCAATTTTCTTTTTGAGTTCAATAAGATGTTCTGATGGTTCAATAAGATGTACTGTAGAACATTTTATTTAGATTGGTTAAGAAAATCCCATAAGTTATGTGTCTTACTGCGCAATTGGATGGGGTCAAATTCCAAGAATTTCTGTATACATGTACACACACACATTCATGCGCATCTGCTGCGAAATCTGTCAACAGCATTGCGATTGCGATTGTTTTTTGTGCTGATATTTTAATTCAATAAGACACAATTATTGGTGTGACTGTTGAGTAGAGGTGGTGCGGTCTGTCGCGAATTCGAGAATTCTTAATTTGAAGTCCGATTTGTGTCACATTATCATTGTTTTTAGTTTACACTCTATTGAAATTATTGTTGGTGACCCCGCAACAATGTATTTTGTAAATTACATTACTTCTATGTATTGTAGTATTGTTGAAAATTTTGTTGTAATGTTTTCGTAGGGTTGTGTGCTACTTTTATTTCTTGCTTGTTGTAGTATTCTGAGTTCGTGAGACGTACTGATAATTGTGGTACATGTATTCAAGACATATATATTTTGACAAGTTCTGTAGGCTATTGTGTTCTACATTGTTGTCTATTTAAAAATGTATTAATTATATTCTGTGAGAAGTCGTTTTTGGTCAAATGTTGTTTAATATCGTGTCCAATTTCTTTGTGGTCTCTTGGTTAGTGCTCTGAGCTCCCGAGATTTAGCACTCAAGGTTATATCAGGCCAGACGCCTCTGAATACGAAAATATAAG